>NC_056730.1:1130568982-1130776482 GCF_019279795.1 Protopterus annectens
ACTCACTAGCTATCCCATTCTGAAGGAACTTATCTTCCTTAATAATTCTCAAATCATCTCCACTACCATTCTTCAAATATCTTTCTTTTTAACAGGTAAGTAGGAAAGTGTCAGTGTATCATTTTTACTTCTTTACCCTACTGCCTTACTTTAATTTATTGACGCATGGTTTGAAATAGGTATTGGAAGTATGTCAAGGCTTTCAATTAAATATACATGTTCCTGTGAGATATCATTTCAGTCCAGTATAGCTCTGTTTTTGCACCTTGGGGAATAATATGTAAATTCTGTCTTGACTTCCAAATTCTGAATTAACATCTTCCATACCAGATGTTTCCATATTTCTTTACGAAACCTGCTCTCTTGTGTTATAGATCCCCAAAACTGAAATCTTACTATTGCAAATAAAGTACTAGTCTCCCACCCATAAATAATTATCCCCTTTGAAAGCTCTATATCTTCTAAAAAACTTTTAAGCTTTGTAATAGCAGTTTTAGCTAGAATTTGAATACAGCATAATCCTTCCCTAGCAGTAATGTTTTACAACCACAAATATGCCATTATTGTCATGTTGTTCCTCTTCTGTCACTATTGGAGCCCCTCTAGCAACCAATATTGTCATTCCTTGATATCCTGCTGAATATCCAGCGTGAAATAATTTGTTAAATTCACATGCTCACTTCTATCCAGATATGTCTCTTACAGCATTGCTATTTACATCCTACATTTCTTAATGTATTTCATTGCTCTGTTTTTTGGCTATACCTGTTTGGCTGTTTACATTCCATGATAACATGGACAAAGTAGCCATTAAGATAAAAATAAACTATTACTCCCATCTCTTATACACCTTAGTTCTTTTTGAAAGTATATGTCCAACTTTAGCTTCCTTGCATGCACTGTTTGGCAGGCTGCTCTCTTATGCAGTTGCTTATTCTCATATTTATTTGAACATATCACATTTTTCAGGATGTGTTGCTTCAGTGAAAACACGAAAACAAAAACTAAACAAATTTGCAGAACACCCATCTTCTTCTAACTTTCACCAAACACACACAACTATATGCATAATGAAAAATCCAGATAGCACTTGCTCCAAACCGATGGTTGCACCCACAGGCATTATTTTCTAAAATTTAAGTTACTCATGCTAAAATGAATGTTACAACCAATGTGTCCACTAAACACTGATTGTTGCATGTTCTTTTCCTATCGCTATCCCCTTCTCAGATGTGAAAAACAGTTTGCATATATACAGTAAACATTAACTTTTAGCCCTAAAAAACATTCAGTGGTTCCCTTTAAGCAAAATTGTAGAACCTTATTTTAAATGCATTGAAGTATTAAGGCTACTAGGGAAGCAACTACTTAACTTATTCACGTTCCACGGTTTCAAAATTCACTTATTTTTCACTGAACTGTTTGCCATTGAGTATTTAAATGTTAATTACTGTATCTATTACATTTTTGACAGTACAGAGTAAACAGGTGTCTCTTGATTAATTGCTTGCACCTGCAGACAACTGTTCTCCAAATAAAAGCAATTTACAATAAAAAAAAAAAAAACGTTAGTAACTCTGTACATGCGTGAAAAGCTTTATTTGTAAATTTCACCCAAAATACACTGTTCAAACTTCTCGTGGCTAATTGCTTGCACCTATAAAACTTTTATCCCTCACTGGAAACATTTGCCAGTGGTAAATTAGCTAATGACATTGCAAATACAAGAAAAACAGGAGTTTTGCACTTACATAATGTCGGATCATTTTCATCCAAGTACGTCCGGTAGGATAGCTGGTTACCAAGCTGCTGCTTGGATCTGGTACAGCTATTAGCTAGAGCAATAGTGCCTCAAGCTCTTTCAAACCTGTCCCATGACCACCTGTGTACTTGCTCCTCATGAAGTTTGCTGTCTTGTGACCATATGTCTTGTCTTGTCTTTCGGCTTTTCCCAGTTAGGGGTCGCCACAGCAGATGACTGGGCCATTTATGATTGATAGTGGATTTTTTATGGTGTCGAGTATAAGTGATATTCTGATAAACTACAGATACATGCAAATCTGGATGGGAAGTGGAGGCGGGTGTTATATTGGTCTGATTTGGATGAAAAGGATCCTTTGTTATGTTAAGTACATAACTTTCCATATCCTATTTCATCAGTCCATCTGCTCTGACAGTTGGGACAGAATCCTAAGCTATCTGAGATCTTGGGTGGAATCTTGACAGGATACCAGTGAGAACAAAAGCTCCAGATGCAACTCTAATTCTAGAATGTTGTCCAGCTTATAGGGTTTGGAAAAGGTGTGAAGCATAGACCATGCAGGTGCTGCTTAAATATCAATAGAGGAATTCCTGAAAAAGGCAATGCAAGTTACCATAGATCTTTTTGGATTGGGCCTTAGACTTTTTTAAAGTCTTGTTGCAGGTGTAGATGTAGACAAAGTAGATGCAATGAGATAGCAATATGGACAGAGATTTTAGCAGCTTTGAAGCCCCGTCTATCAGGAGCAGAGGAAACAAACATCTGAGTATCTTCCCTGAATGGTTTGGTTACGTGAAGGTAAAACTGAGCTGCCTGAGCCTGTGAACATGTAGTGTAGGAGGTATTGTCCTCTGTTGGAGTAATTTGGAAACAAGACTGGAAGATTAATGGTCTTGCTCTTATTCTTCTGTAAAGCCACTTTTGGGATAAAGGATGGATTAGTTTGTAAGGTGAACCCTATCTTTATGGAAAACCAAGTTTGGTGCAGTACAAGTAAAGCATATAGTTCTGAATTTCTTCTTTCTGATGTATTAGCAACCAGAAAAATTGTTTTCTGAAATAATAATAATAACTACAGCTCCAGTTGAAGCTGGTTCAAACAAGGACTTTGTTAGTGCTTCCAGAACTAAATTGAGGTCACAAGAAGGAGTAGGGTCTTTAACAGGTTGGCAAAGAAGAAACACTGTTTTGAGAAAAACTTTGTAAAGCCAATGGGAGACTAAAATATTGTTCTGGTGTCCAGGATGTTAATTACAAATAGAAGTCAATTACACTTTAATGATGGTGTAGATGGAGCCAACTATGAATAGTGTATTTAGAAGAAAAAAAAACTAAGAAATCTGCTATCAAAACAGAATAAGGGTTAAGACCCTGTTGGTTGCCCAAACTGAGAGAAAAGCATTTCCATTTACTTTTATAAATTTTCTGAGTAAATGTTTCTTAGAAACAAAGTGCAAATTACATTTTTTGAAAGGAAAGTATGACTGGCCATCAAGGGAACCATAGAAAACCATACTGTTAGCTTGAAGTTGTGATTAGGTGAGGCTATATTCATAAAACCTGACAGACCAACCAAGTGACTAAAGATCAGTCAAATCATGATGGTCTGAAGAATTGCACAATGCACGAAAGTGCTTAACTTTCTAATAACCTTGTTTTATGTTTTTATTTTACAGCTGTTTGGTCAGTCATATTTTTTTTAGTTTTTTACTGGTTAAGGCTAGTCAGATTGGTGAGTGAGAAGATCTGGTTGTGAATCTAGACACCAAGGGGGCTTTCTCAGATGAGCTCTGAGCAGTGGAAACCAGATCTGCCTGGGCCAGTATGGAAAATTGAGAATTTTCTGTGATTTGCAAATTGAAGCCTTTTGTAGGAACAATTAGTAGGAATCATTAGGAGCAATGTACTGTTCCAAAGACTTCAAGGAGAGAGTGTTGAAGCAAATGGTCAGATTGAGGTTTGGCTGGTGTTTTTCAAGTTTAATCTGCAAAATATCCATTAAAGATGATTGAATAAATGTACTTGGTGTACCTTTTTGGTGTTTTCAGTAATGTGGTCCTTATTTAATTGAAGCTTGTAACTATTTTACAGTTCAGCCTAACTTGTTAGCTTTGTGTCTGAATAGTTGCTTGGCTGTTTAAGTATCTGATTGTACCCCATTCTGGTTAATATAAATGTTTTTCTGTATTTTTTGCACATTTACCACTTCTTTTTACATTAAACTGTATAGCTTAGTTAAAATAACTGATGTTGTGTTTTTTGTCACCTGGTTTGTGTAGGTAAAAGATCCTCCATTGTTTTACACAGTGTTATCCTTTATAAACTCCTAAGATAACAGCTGCATTTAGCTAATAAAAATGTTTTTCCTATGACGTTCCTGTATTCCACCTACTTTTACAACTTTTCTTACATTAAAGTACATTTTTGGTTGTTCTAGTTGAAGTGTAAACTTGCTGAGGGAGTAGCAGAAAGTAATTTGTTGTCTCAGGGGATTAATATTACTAAGTAGAGCTCTAGCTACCTAACTATTCTTTCCCCTTTTCCACTCAATTTAAACACTGCTGGTAGACATTTATTTTGTGTGCAGAAGCAAGTTGTCTAAGTGAGGTTTGGTTGGCATTTTTCATGCTTAATCTCAACAAAAATGTCCAGGGAAGTAGCCTAATGTTATTGGATGTAAAGCTTTCACATGAAGCTTCTACAAAAACAAAGCAGCTTGCCAGTGCCACACAACATCATTCATACATAGATCAGACCAAACACAAAGACCTGTATACGCTGAGGCTCTTAAAAGCAACCTACCTAAACCACAAGGCCTCCTAAATTTAACTTAAGCAAGTACTGTCAGCAGTCTACACATCCACAAACATACAGCATCCATCATGAAACACACATATGAGGTACATTGATTTCAAAATCCCCCAAGGCATACTTTCACACAGTCCAGTATCCTAGTCTTAGGTGACCCCATAGTGAGATACACCAGTGCACCACTCTTCAGGCTATGGAAGGAGAGAGTCATGGTAAATTGCCTATTAGATGACAGGATTCACCACATCACACATGCTCTCTAGGCCTTTCACCACAAGTATACATATGTTGGTCACTGTACACGTGAGTTTAAATGACTTGAAGCATACCTTCCTGGGCTATATGGAGGGAGACATCACAGAGCTGTGAGTATGCTCCCATCCTGACTAAACACACCTTTGTTTCTTTTCCGTTATCAATCACCCTGAATTTCTCACCTTTCATGTCCCTTGTGTGTATCTTTTTCTCCCCCACTACCGCTCTTCCAATTAACCTATAGTCTTAATCCTCTCCTACTAATACCTCCTCCTTAGCCACCTCATCTCTTTACTTATCTAATGTTATCTCTGCCTCTCCACTATCAGAAACTTTTCTGCTTATGTTTTTCTTGATTATTTTTGCTTATGCCCTTCCACTTCTCTGTTTTCTTTTCCTGTTCTAGTGACCTTCAGCTTCTGTTTTGTCAATATACATATTGAACCTATGTGCATTGTCATTGCTCTTTTATCTCCAACCAATACATATGAACATGTTTTTAACTTATGTGCAATAGTATCACTGCTAAAGTATGTGATAAATATATTACTGTTTGTCTTAATGTTACATGCAAAGTAATGTTTAATTTTTTACTGCCCAAAATATTAGGGCTGATAATTACCATAGGAATGCAAAATAAGAAAGCTGAAAATTACCATAGAAAGGCTAGGCTACTTAAGATCCTCACAGATCAATAGCCGAGTAAGTACCTATGAACCTAAATAGACCCTGGTGGGGGGCCTGGCAGACTAGAACATCCCTTGGTGACTGTCCCTCCTGAAGACTGGGGTGAAGTAGCTTCTGCACTTTGTGTTGGATGGTGAGGCAAACAAGTCACAGCAAAGCTGTCCCCAGTGGCTAAAATTTTCTTGAGCCATTAGCAGATTGAAGGACTCTCCTAAAATGTTATAATGGATCTGCTTAGCCTGTCGCCAGCTCAATTTTCTCAGAATGTGCATCACCACCAGAAGGTGACGTGAATCCAGGGTCCAATGTCATATTCTCATGGCTTCTCTGCAAGGGGGGTAATACCTGGAGTAATTCCTGAGTCTTCCATGTTTGTTGATGTAACAGACTACTGAGAGAGCAACATCACAGACACTGTAATCATTTTGAATTGGGTCTTTTTTTTACAAAAAGGTTTAGGCTGCTGAGCTCCAGAACTGACTTGAGGTCCAGGTTTTTCTTTGATAACAAAAATCTGGAATAAACTCCAGACCCTATCTGGTCAAATAGGACCTCCTAGATGACCCTTTTTTGAAGGAGGATAGACATATCAAGAAGAGCTGCTCACATTTGGTGGAGTGGAACTTTTGGTAGAGGCATCATCTGAGGTGGGTGGCCTTTGGAGAAATGGTATCGTTAGCATCTTTAAGAAAAATCTGTTAACTATTAAAATTGTGAAGTAATAATAAAAAAAGTATATTACAAGGTGTGATAGAGAGCAAAGCAAAACTAGCACTTAGCTGCTGGTTTCTTGATCAAGATTCTTTCACTCTGGTGGCAAACAGCATCTGAAGAGGAGGCAGACAGAGAATTTTAGGATTTTCGCTTCAAGAATGATAGACACATCCTCAGTGGCTCAGTTTGTTTTTTTGAAATAATTTTTCTTAGTAATCCTGTCTTCTGCAGAGAGGATAATGAAGCTTCAGATTCTTACTTTTAGAAAACTGTGTTTAGTCTTTAAAAAGAGTTGGGTGTTCCTTAGAATTAACCATGTTTTTTCATGAAAGTGGTTCCAGAATTGTGTTTCAGCATTCTGTTCATCTCTCTTTTCTATCTGGGCAGAAATCATGGAGACAAAAAACAAACAAAACCTCTTGGTAAGCAGGTAGTACAAACTAAAGAATAAACTCACAGAGGAAAATATAATAAAATAAACGTAGTACGACCAACACAGTGGATGAAACAAAATGTATACAGTGCATCACATACACTCCTTACTGTCTTGTCTATATGCATCTTAGTGATACAACAGTATGTTCCTGAATCTGGTAAGTGCTGAGAAGTAATATCTACATATAAAGTACTGTCCATCACAGTGGCCCCCTGTTTTGTTAGCCGGTCGTATTTGGAAATCTTTGTTCATTTTCGATTCATAAAGTCCATTATGTTCCTCGTTAGTTAAATTATTAAAATTAGCCGAATGTTTTTATGTTGGAAAACTTTAAGGAGAGTATTTTAGAACATATTGGATGCATGTGTAGATGTGATGTTTCTAATGCACTTGCCAAACACATTATTGAGTATACAGATCATAGTTTTTCTTTTAGGCTAGTACAGAAGATTTATGGCAGTGTATCTCTAGGTGATTTTAATAACAAAGTGGAAATGGCAGAACTAAAGTAGATTGCAGCCTTAAAAGCACATAGAGAACCCGGGATAAATGTGTCTATGCCTTTAAAACTTTTACTGAAGACCCATGATGTGGCTCATTGATTTTTAATTATAAATTAATTCTCATTGGCTGTTTATTAATTATAGGTTTGAGTTATATGTGTAGTGTTTTATGTGATTTTATGGTCTGAAGAAACGGATTGTTCCATGAAAGCGCTTGCCAGTATTAAAGTTTTCTGTTTGTTTTATCCGTTGTGTTGGTCGTACTACATTTATTTTATTTTCCTCATAAATCCTGGACAAAGAGGGGCCTTAATACCACAGATTTGCTCTCCCATCATGAGTTTTACCTCAGAGAGTACATAAATTTAGAAGGATAACGGGTATTTATTTGTTTTACTCCATGAACCCTTTCCAAGTATATTGCATATATTCATTGTTTTGCCATTATGTGGCACAGTTTCCTAAAACAATGCTGTTGTCAGTGGCCATTCCATCAGAGCTTCAGCTGCTTCCACTTAAAAACAGCAAAACGGTTCCATTGCTGATATTTGCATAATGTTTGGGTTCATGGAATATAAAATAAATTATGATACCTTGCAATTGCCTTGCACGCTTTTGTTTGTAACAAGGTTTGCCTTGTATGTTATATAATTTAAACTTGTATCTGTTAATTGCAGCTGTAGCATGCACACTTCTTATGTCATTGTCTCATAGCACAGGTCGTGGTTGGAAAGGGTCCCTGGATGGCACCCAGTTAATAAGTAAATAGACGCATACACACACAAGGAACTATATCGCCAGCTCTTCAACTTTATTTTTCAAACTGCAAAGTTACACATTGTAACCAGACCACATGATATTTATATCTTGACTTTTTGATAACTGTAAGGCACTTGTTAATGGTATTGTCGTGTTACATCGCTCATTTTCAAAACACAGTACACATTTGCAATATTTTTGAAATAGACATATCACATTAAAAGTAGTACTGCATTCTTTTTTTCTTTCATTTAGATCATTCTAACTCTGCTGTACAAGTACGTATTTATTTTCAAACTGAAATTTGTATTAGTGTCATAAAAGAAAATATTCTAGCAGCATTTATCAATGTCAGCAATGTCATATTTATGACCTGTTAGTGTCTAGTTGGCTTTCTGGGAGTTCCTCCATATTTATGGAAGCTTAAGGGATGGAGACATGAGTATGTCAGTGATATTTGCAACTGAAGATTGACCTTTTATTTTCTTCCAGCAGTTATAAAAACTGTTGACAATTCTAGTGGATGTTCTTCGGACTCTTATTTTGGACATCCCATGGGTGCCATTTTTGACACCTCTGCATTAATTGAAGTTAGATAAAACCTCTTCACCTTTCACAGGTACTTTGACACACTCATGACTTCTCTTGAACAGATGTCTTCTGTCAATTCTGAGCAGTTTACTTTTTGTTTTCCCTGTAAACAGTCTTGACTACCCACTTCTCCATAAAACAGCTTCAGGTTGTTACATTTTTTTGCTTTGACTAAGCCTGTTAGAGTCTGTCTTGTACCTGGTTTCTATTCTTATCAGCAGTTAAGCTATCTGAAAGAATTCTGCTCTTCAGTCTGTGGCCTATTAGTAAATTAGCAGGTGACAGTCCAGTACCTTGCACTGAAGTATTCATGTATTCGAATAAAGCTAAATGACGTCTCTGTTGCTGATTTTGCAAATTATCAAGTGCTTCACACTGTGTACTGTTCTTTCAGCTTAAACACCACTTCCTTGTTCATAATTGTGACTTATAAAGAAAGATGCTGGAATTCCAATTTTTCTGTAGAACTCTTAAAGTCTAGCATATTGTGGACCATTGTCTAACATAATATCTGAAAAGCCATGTTTCACAAATGGATATCACAATTCACTTACAACATGACTGTTTTATTATCAGCTAGCATTACAAATTCTTTATTGATAAACACTTAATATGTGTATAACCTCTTGAAACTATAATTGATCTCTACGATCTTTAAAAGTAATGCCATCCTGAATTTGAGTAAATGACATTATTTCTGTTGCATTTTTATTGTGATATATGCTACATACAAATACTACCTACTGTATCTGCATTGGACCTTTCTGGATAAAATAACATAGTTTTTATTATTCTTGGGTGACCTTTCCCAAATGAGACCTACATATTCTTGCCAACATTTCCTTTGTCATCTGGTTTGGAGTCATCCATTTGTCTCTTTTGTTTTTCAGCAAAGTACAATCTTGTATACTATCTTGAATAACAAAACTTGCAATTTTCTCCTTTCTCTGGATATAACTAACCTATACTGGCTTACAGATTTGTAGCAGATTTTAGACCACAGAAGAGAATCCCCTTCACTATTCCTTCTTACAAATTGGTGTCACCTAAAATTACATCCAGAATTACCACCTCTACCACTAGTAAGGCCAGAAACACCAGATGTGAAGTTCAATCTCGCCGTTCATTCTTACACATGGGTTTGGAGCCAATCCATCGGGTCCGAGTCGGCCACTTTCACAAGCTCAAGGTTTTAGAGTAGCTTGAGGCCAAGTTCCTATCCCATGATACTCTCTGTCTCACCTCAGATCTAGTTTGCCGTGCAACAGATCAGAGGTCAAGAGAGAGCTTGGGCCAGTATTTCTTGTTTTCTTATAATCTTGCTATCTAAAAATTTGCAATTTCTCTTAACAGAGTGTTTTTGGGCTAGTTAGCCTTAGTTTGAGTTTAGGTTTTATCCTTGCCTGTTTCTGACGAGAATTTCATCTTTTAAGAGCGACTGCTCTTAGGCCTTGTTGAAGACTCGTAGAGAAGGGTGAAGGCTGCCAGCCTAGCCAGATAGAATTTTATAGATAATTCTACCATTTGTAAATATAAATGTAAAATACAGGCTTGTTTCTTAAATGAAAGAAAACACTGTAAAATGTGAACTTCAAGATTGTAGCAACATTGACATCTGCTGTAAGGAAAACTAAGCCACGCATTTCAAATGTTCTTTGAAAGTAAAATTGTTTTGTATGTCCTTTGAAGTTAGAATTTGGAGTTGATGAGTCTGAAGTAAACATCCTGCCTATTATTTTAAGGCTAAAGTTAATGACCAGAATTTACATGTGGAATGTCCTTTATTGCTCTAAGTCTAAAAGAATGTAAATGCAGTTTCGGAGTGGCCTGGGAACCAGGAAAGTGTAAACAAGTCATGTAATGTTTTAGCAGAACTGCAGTTTCAATTTAAACAGTGAAAACAAGAAATTATGAAGCATTTTTGTCTTGACAATCCATCTCATCAGCACTCTGCCTGTTGTCTTAAGTAAGTTATCTTAGAAGTATGTTTTCTTTTAGACATAGCTAGGACTATAAAGATTAGACTAAATATTTTTCTGTTATGTCAGAACTGTACTACGGAATTATTTTAAGTTTCTGCCTGATCTCTGAACTCTTGAATAGCACTGTGGTGTAGTAGTAATGTCTTGTGTTTTAATTATTTATTATTAAATATTTAAAAAAACTTTTAACTGTGGCTGGTTTGTGTAGGGATAAGTTAAGCTCTAGAGTACATTGCATATTTATAGTTTATTGTACAAGGCCACTCTAAAAAGCCTTGACTGATTAGTCACACTTACCAATTGAATAATAATATTGCACAGTAATAATTGGACACCCTTTAAGGGCCTTTGGGTAGCTGATAATTATTAGCTGGTGGTGGCAGTAATTGCTACCATATAGTCTGGGTAAAGGGGCACAGCTGGAGAATCTGTCTCAGTCTTTCCCAGGAGTGTCTGTGAAGTTGTATAAATACTTATCTCAAAGTGTGTGTATGTGTCAGCTACTTGGGCAGGGACACGAAGCACTGGTTGGACAGAGAGGGCGCTGCAGGTTAGCTTGCCAGCTAGGCTGAGATCTGGACCCTATAGCTGTGCCAGTGGGGAGTCTTATTGGGGACTTGGGGAGCAAAGGAGCAACCAACCCCAGACTGTGATCTTTGTGTGCACTTAAGGGAAATTGTACTTTACTGTTTGTATTTGTTATCCTTTCCTCTTATAGGAGATGCTCTAACTGGTGTTAGTGGTGAGGATTGAGGCTCCTTGATTGCTGGGCCAGGATACGGACGTATTATTGTTGTTTGCTAAAACAGTGTTTTCCCTATCTTATTATAACCTTTTGATAGTAGATACTTTAGTAGTTAGTAAAATTGTGGTTAGTGTTAGATATATATATATATATATATATATATATATATATATATATATATATATATATATATGTTAGATTTTATGAATATAAATCTGAAATTAATTATGTTGTAAATATGCTGAAAGAAAAGGCTTGCTTAAATGCAGAAACAAAGTTCAGTAATATGTGATCAGCAGTCATACTAAATGACCATGGCTTGGAAAAGGAATCTGCTGAATGGGCATTCTTCCCTTACAGACTCAAACAGGATGTATGCAAGAGCAAAAATACAAAATCTGCTTTTAAAGAATGGACATTTTTCCCTTACAGACTCAGAAACAGGATGTATGCAAGAGCAAAAATGCAAAATCTGCTTTTAAAGAACACTGACATGTTATTCTGCATGGAAAAACAGGATATGACACAAGAACAGATGTTTTTTATACAAAGATCCAAATAAAATACAGGATGTTTACACTGTCAGAAAAGCTGATCTCTGACAATGTGTTTTCTCAAAAATATGTTTTTCTGCATAAAAAACAGGATCTGCTTATCAGCATTGGTACAAGAACATATGCTCCTATACACAGATCCAAATAGAATACAGAACAATGTGTTTCCTCAAAAATATGTTTTTCTACATGGACATTAGGACACTGTTACAGGATATTCACACTGTCAGAAAAGCTGGTCTCTTACAAGACATTGTTAAACAAGGAAGCTTAGTATTGTTTCTACAGGATAAGCAATTTTCCAAAATAGAATACAGAACAATGTGTTTCCTCAAAAATATGTTTATGCATGACTAAAAAGTGTATATAAAGAGCTGTATAAATCCAGCTATGTTAGAGGTATGGTAGGGACACAAGTCCTAAGGTAAATGTTATATCTCTCACATCATCTGTACTATATGAGAAGTAAAGTTGGAACAGTATTTTAAGCTGCAACGTTTGTCCGGTTTGATTTATTATAAAAGTTATTGGTTACTGCTCTTAAAGACAAGTGCTGCAAAGTATATTCTCTCATCAGTGTATATTCTGCAAGTTTCTGTATGCAACAGACTGTGAATGCAAATATAACCAGACTTTGAATTTTAGCAGAATCTAGCCAGCAAGACTGAGTGTCTTAAGAACACTTCAGATCCATCCCACAGCAAGAAGCAGTAAGCAGAGAGAGCTCAAAATATTTTTTCAATGGCGAGGCAGCTGAGTGACTAGCTCCATATAATTTTGCATATATATATATATATATATATATATATATATAGCTAGTTCTATAGATTTCTGTAGAGTTTGCTGTGTGTGCACTGGGTTATTAGCTGTTAATAGTGTGGGTTGCGTAGCTTTATCTAGATTTGCTATCTGATTGGTGCATATAGTTTTTTGTTGTTGATATGGCTGATCAGAGAGAGAAACAAAAGTCTGGTTTTAAAAAATGCCCTAAGTGCGGGCAGAAAATGTCAATAACTGACTTGCATGTCAATTGTGTTTATTGTTTGGGGCCAGTCAATCTCCAGGAGGATTGCTCCATTTGCCACTCTTTTAGCAGCAGGGTGTTACTGGAGCGCAGGAGAAAGCTGGTGGACAGAAGTTTGCTGAAACAAGATTTTCATGAGTCTTTGGACAAGGCTGACCAGGCTTCCAAGTCATCAAAGGGGTCAAAGTCCTCTAAAGCTTCATCGGAGCTTAAGTCTTCAGCTCTAAGCATTGCTGTTGAGGTGCAGTCGCCGGCTCCGCAGTCTTCGGAGCCGTGCACCGAGCCGGCGTTTTGGAGCCAATCTCTGGTATTGGAGCTTGTCTCCGAAACCTTGAGGTCACCCACCTTGCATTCGGTGGCCTGTTCAATACCTTTGACTCATTCTTTGAGAACCCTCTCCAATGTGGATGTGGACAGAGTGGCGCAGAGGCTTCTCGAGAACCTGGCACTAGCAAAGTTATTATCTGCTTTGACCCAACCGGTTTTGGAGCCAAAGATCATTTTACCTGCTGTGTCTATTCCTCCTCCAAGCTGAGCCGGGCCTTCGGAGCTGGGGGAGGGGGAACTGATGATTGTGGATCCTTTGGAGCAGAGTCCTGTTTCAAGTGCTATCGGCTCCGTCAACTCAGACTGCATCAGTGCTGTTCGAGGAGCCTGGGAGCCGACACTCTTTGGTCAGCTCTTGGGGGGGGGAGAGTCGAACTGATGTTGGTTCTGACCCTTCCCTTTGGAACTTCGGTGCGGATGAGCTCGGTTCCTTCCTTTGGGTCAGAGCTCACTGTGTCGGTGCCGGGGAGGTTGCTGTCCACCACGGAACTGGCTGCTTTCTCACGTTGGGGCAGTGGAGCCTTTGATACTATGAGGAGGTTATGTCTTCCAAGATTCCATTGACATCAGGGCATTCCTCCTCCTCCCCTAAAGTGCCACTTTCTGCCTCTACATCACAAGTCCCTGTAAAGCGTTGAGACCCAGAGCCTGAGGTAGCCCCATTGGGTGGCTCATGTTCTACTGAGACCTCACCAGAAGCCCCCACTGATGAGGTTCCAAGGAAGAAGCTTTGCAAGAGGAGGCATTTGGACTCCCTGCAGTAGTCTAATTATATCAGACTCCGATTTAGAAGAATCAGAATGGTCCCTACAGACCCCCTCAGAGGATATCTCTTTTTCTGATATCTTTGAAGTCCTTAAGCAGAGGGGTGACTGGCAGTCCATTAGCCCTATTGATGATGAGTCGGTGCTCCTGAAGGCCTTTGAGTCTAAACCCTCCACCTCCTGGGTGACTCTGCCCTTCAATGAACTAATGGAACTGGTTGCTCAAAGGGCGTGGGAGTCTTCTGATACTATAGAACCTGTCCCTTGGAGGCCCAACAAATTTATTACGTCCCCCCAAGATAAAAGTTTCCTGACCAAGGGAGTGCCGGTTGATGCCATGGTGGTGGTGGCGGCCACCAAGAAAGAGATGTCTGAAAACTCTTCTACTGTCCAGCCTCCTAATAGTGATTCCGGGACTATGGACAGGTATGGGAAACGCATCTTTATTTCGGCGACTTTTACAATGCGATCGCTCAACTACTTGACACATTTTACCCGTCTTCAAAGAGATCTCCTAAAAGAGCTTGGAGATGCTCTGCAGGGTAGTACAGATGGTGTCTCTGATAAGGTGACAGCCCAGCTTAATACCCTTAATTCCATAGTCAACTCGTCCATGTGGCTCATTTTTTATGCAGCTGATGGTTCAAGTCGGGCAGCGGGTTCAGCAATAGCTCTTCGGATACATTCCTGGATGCGCATATGCTCCTTTGCGAAAGCCTTCAAGTCTTCCTTTGTTAATACCCCATTTGATGGCTCGTCCCTTTTCGGGCCTAAAGTCAAGGAGACCCTCACCAGGTCTGAGCAAGATGGAAAGACTCTTATCTGCCGTAGGAGTCCGTTTTTCCACCCCTACTAGACCATACCCCAAAGGGCAAAAAGGTGGAAAAATGTGGTTCCTGAAGTCCCAAGGAGCTTTTCAGAACACACGTAGTGAACCCCCCTCCAGGGCCAGAGGGGGTAATAATGGAAGACGCCACCCAGGCGGAAGAGGGGGTCCATAAAACCAGGGTGACAGGGATCAGTTCTTTGGCAAGCCCTACCAGCGCTCCTGAAAGGAGGCCCGACTGTCCTACTCTGGAGGCAGTAAGAGGTCACTTGTCTTTGTATCCAGACGCCTGGCTAGACATTACAAAAGATTCTTGGGTACACAGCATTGTTACCAGAGGTTACATCATCCTGTTCTCAGAAACCAAACCTGTTCAAAGGAAAATCCCAGATGTTCCACCCAGTCTCGGGGATCAAGCAGACATGGAAATTCAAAGGCTGCAGGAAAAGAGTCACAATCCAGCCAGTCTCAGCAGACCAAATAAGATCTGGAACCTACTCCAGATTCCTTTTAGTTCCAAAGACAACAGGGGACTGGAGGCCCATCTTGGACCTCAGCAGACTCACCACCTTCATAAAGGAGGAGAAGTTCCGGATGGTCATGTTTCAATTGGTTCTCCCGTTCCTAAGAACGGGCAATTAGATATGCTCTATAGAGCTCAAGGATGCGTACTATCATATCAAAATGGCCAGGCCATGCAGAGATCACCTGCGTTTCCAGCTGGGAGCCAGTCACTATCAGGTCCGAGCATTGCCCTTTGGTCTCACAACAGTCCCCAGGTTGTTTACCAAATGCATGGCGGTGGTTATGGCTCATCTGAGGTGTCTAGGATTCCGAGTGTTTCCGTATCTGGACGACTGGCTCCTTACTGCCACCTCCAGACATCAACTAATTCTTTTCAGGGATCACACACTCAATCTGTGCTCTCAATTAGGAATAACTATAAATTTTGACAAGTCTGCGTTGTCACCATCGCAACCTATCTCCTTTATCAGAGCAGACTTGGACACCACCACTGCTATGGTAAAATTGCCACTGGACAGAATAGTCACTCTTCGAAAACAGGTATCAGACATTCTGACGAGAAAAAAAGTACCAGCCTCTCAAGTGTTGAAACTACCAGGTACCATGGCAACAACACTCATAGCAGTTCATCTGGGGCATATGCACATGAGAATACTTCAGTGGTTGCTTTTCACCCAGTGGTCTTACCAACAACTTCCGATGTTTTTCTTGATAATGATTACAGATTCTTGCAGAAAAGATCATCTTTAGTGGTTGACCAGCAATCAGGTAACAGTAGGTCGACCATTTATTCTTCCCCCACCATCAGCCATGGTGACCATGGGTGCTTCTCTGATAGGGTGGGGGGGGTGCTTTTTCAGGGAAGAACAGCCCAAGTCACCTGGTCAGAGACAGAATCACAGTTGCACATCGATGTCCTTGAGCTGAGAGCGGTACTTTTGGCGTTGCAGTGCTTCCATGACTCTACCTCTGGGGACGATTACGATCCAAACCGACAACAGTCTGTCGTCTGGTATATCAACAAACAAGGGGGAACCAAGTCTTACCCCTTATGTCAAGAGGCCTTGAGAGTTTGGCAGTGGGCTGTATCCATCGAGTGCCTTCTGATAGCAACGCACATCCTGGGGAAATCCAACGTGATCGTGGACAAACTGAACAGAGCCATTCTGATGCTGCACGAATCATCCCTCGAAGACGAGGTTGCGGAGATAATCTTCCACAGATGGGGCCAGCCTTGTTGCGACCTGTTTGCATCCCATATGAATGCCAGATGCAGAAGCTACTTTGCCCTGAATCCCCCACCAAGGGACAGCCCAAGGGACTCGCTCGTATACAATTGGCCCCCGGGACTCCTATATGCCTTTCCACCAACTCTCCTGATTCCAAAATTCTTATAGAAAGCCAAAGCCCTGGGGAGCACTGTAATCTTTGTAGCCCCATTTTGGCCTTGGCAGATTTGGTTTCCCTTCCTTCAACTCTACCAAGTGGAGGAACCTTGGATTCTGGACCCAATTCCAGATCTACTGACACATTCATTAGGGGCCCTTCATCCCTCTCTTCAGTCCCTCAAATGGTCAGTCCCTCAAATGGACAGCTTGGCTGCCTCAATTCCCATCTTAGCCAGGTCACACGAATTTTCCTTGGAGGCACAGCTTATTCTTGTATCTTCTCATAAAACTTCCACTAGAAAGTTGTACGCCAGCAAAAGGAAGTGATTTGCTTTTTCGGCTTTCCAGCATAATATTGACCCTTACGTCGCACCACTTGCTAGCATTCTGGAATTTCTGACTAAGCTTTTTCATGAAAGTGCTGCAGCTGCCACTATAAGAGTTCAGTTGGCTGCAATATCGAATTTCCACCTTGGATCTGAAGGTTTTAACCTAATGTCTCACAGACTGTGTAGGGCCTTCTTAAAGGGTACCATACATCTTAGGCCGCCTGTTAGACAACCTTTTACTCCCTGGAATCTGAATTTTGTGCTGTCATGGCTTATTCTTCTTCCTTTGAGCCTGCATCATCCTGCCATTTAAAATTTCTCTCTTGGAAAACAATTTTCTTGGTAGCCATTACCTCAGCGCGTAGAGTGTCCAAACGTCATGCCCTATCTATCAACCCCCCATATTTGGTGTTTCATCCTGACAGAGTATCACTGAGGACTAACCCTTCCTTCCTTCCTTCCTTCCAAAGGTGTGTTCCGAGACTAACCTGAATCAAACTATTGAACTCCCAACTTTCTTCAATAACCATTCTAACAAGTTGGAGTATATGTTACACAAGCTTGATGTTCACAGGCAATTAAGATTCTATTTGGACAGAACAAAGGAATTTAGAAAATCAGAACAACTCTCTATTTCTCATGCTGACACAAAGAAAGGGCGACCAGTATCCAAAATTACCCTTTCCAAATGGTTAACTGACTGCATAAAATTTAAATATTCCTCAGTGAATCAACCATTACAACATAGCGTGAAAGCGCATTCCACTGGGGCTGTTTCTACTTCCTCAGTTCATGCAGCTAGGCTGCCTTTGGACACTATATGTGCAGCTGCCACTTGGTCTAAGCCACATACCTTCATCACACATTACAAAGTAGATAGGGCCTCCAGGGACAAGGCTTCCTTTGGTTCCACTGCCCTCAGGAATATACTCCCGTTAGCCACCCAGGATTAGTATGCTTGGGACACTACCGGTGTGTAAGAATGAGCGGTGAGATTGAACAACTTCACATAAAGAAGTTATGTACTTACTATAACGTTCCATGTGAGTTGTTCATCTCGCCTTCATTCTTACACTCTCACCTGCCTTCTCCCTCCAGGTTTCTCGAAAAACGAGTAAGAATTGTGGCCTGGTGGGTCTTGTTCTAGGTTTTTTTTACTCCGGCTGGAGTACCTTTTTATGTTTCATTATGTTTTTACAGGCTGGGATCAGCAAACTGGATCTGAGGTGAGACAGCATCATGGGATAGGGACTTGGCCTCAAGCTACTCTAAAACCTTGAGCTTATGAAAGCGGCCGATTCGGAGCCGATGGATCTGCTCTGAACCCATGTGTAAGAATGAAGGCGAGATGAACAACTCACATGGATCTTTATAGTAAGTACATAACTTCTTTTTTCATGGGAACAAACACGAGGAAGACTAATTTGTTCAATAAGAAATGCCTCCTTATGCACATTCTTAGCAGAGCATAAAAACTGGCTACATGCAATCTGTTTTGGTCCCAAACCAAAGGCACATCTTGTGACACCAATAATTAAAGATTAGTCCACTTTAAAAGCATATTTTTGCAAGGTGATGTACAGAATCTTTATCATAACACTAATTCAGACACAGAAACACATCTTCATGACCTAACAGTATATTTTTGCCAAAGGTCGATCTAGTGTGCTTAAACTCCAATATTTTGAGACTTTGTCCAAAACCTCAAGTGAAAATGTATCTGTTCATGCCGCTTACTTCAGTCTGACTAAGGTTTTTGATGCATCTCCTGACTGAGTCATAACTTCAGGATCTCAAGGTAATTGAAGCTATAGTAACTTGGGTGCAGTACAGGTATGAATATGAGAGCCGAACCCTTGTCCTTGCCATCCTATCACCTGTAAAATCCTGCAAGGTTCTGTCATGGGACTATTCCTTTTTGTCACTTTTTCTCAGATGTCAAAACTGACTCCAGCTTCTGTCTCACCAGGTATTCAAAAGACAGAAAACTTTGGAGGATTGTCTTCAACCATACTGATAGCGTTTCCCTTCAAGCGGCACTTGTGATGAATGATGTGAGCATTACTTTACCTTCAGGGTTACAGCAGTTTGGCATTTAGCAACTCCCTTCCCACCGTACAAGATTTTCATGCACTATTAATAGACAGCACCTAAAAGATGACAAAATAATGCCTGATGTTGTGATGTAGAGGGCTGTAGCCCTGTCTACAACTTAGATGACCCATGATCATTAATGGGCTCAGATGGGAGTGAGCAGCAAATGTCAGCTTGCCTATTCTTGGGGGGGGGGGGTAGTCCAGTCCACAGCAGTGCTGATATACTAGAGAAGTAATGCACTGGATACAGGACAAGGGTTGGGGAAAGTGTGCTTGGCTTTGCCAAGCCATATTTGCATGTTAGCCTTCATAGTGTGTGTGCAGGAATATGTATGTCCAAAGGGGAAGAAGACATAGCAGACATCACTCACTTGTGCAGCTGTATGCATCAGCTGTTGGGAAAAGTTTATAACAGTAAAACACCTGATGACATAGAAGTACTTCAAACTGTCTATTAGTGCAGGCAGAGATCGCCTTTAGTTATCCTGTAGGAAAAAGGAATATAATGACTAAGCCTTTCTGAATTGTCTTCTGGTCTGTGAACTTTCTAATAAGAAAGTATTGTAATTAAAAAAAAAAATCATATATATATATATATATATATATATATATATATATATATATATATATATATATATATATATAAAAAATACAATACCTTCTTTGGCATGTATCTAACCAGACACTTGCAACAGTAGGAATGCTCACAAAGGTTTCTCACCAGGTGAAATCAGAGCTTGAATACCCTGTCCTACACTGATAGTCTAAAGGCTTTCTGTCTGTATTGAGTCTGCTACATGGAGAGGGGATCTTTGCCTGGGTTAAATGGCTTCCTCAGACCCAGTCCCGGTGGATCTGTTGCAAATATGCAAAACAAACAGCACCAAAAACATTAGATCCAGGGATCTGATCTTCACTTCTGACACAAATAGGACATGTTGGAGAGACAGATGTGTGTCCCAAAGGATTCCCACACTGTGGAATAGGATTCTCTAGCCATGTAAAACAGAGTTTATGCCTGACCCTATTCAAACAAAGCCTTGACAGTTGGATGGAAAATCACAAATTTTACCCCCTGGTCTGGTCTCCATGTCCATTATAGAAAGAGGTAATAAATAAAAGTACTATCCTAATTAACCTCTTACAAATCTTTAGCTACCTGCCTATTTACTAACATGCACCCCCCATCCTTAGCTACCCGCCTACTTACTAACATGAACCCCCATATGATACTTGGGACCCAAATGCTTTAGAAGGTGCTGCTATGCTTGTAAGGGCCATAGTGGTCATTAGCCTTGTAACAGCCTGTGACCCTATAATTTATCAGCCTTTTATGTTTAGTGGACTTGTTCGAACTTTCGGATGGGAGCACCAAGATCCTGCCATTCTTTTTTAGCAGGTAAGCATTCTCTTTTCAGGGGGTAGAAGTCCTTGAGGATGAGAATTGGGAATTAAGGCATCATGTACTTGGCCTGTTTAAGATATGGTGTTGTCTGTTTTTATCCTGTTCAACATTTGTGTTGTTGGATTTAACTTCTGCGCCTTATACCAGAGTATTGGATTTCTGGCTCCTTCCCTGTCCACAATTCCTTCCTTATGATTTTCCTCAGATCTTGTTTGCCACCTGTTAAACAGCTATGTCCTCTAAGAGCTCCAAACATTCACTGTAAGTGAAAGTAAAAAGATGAATAATCTGCTCCTCACTTCTTTTGTAGTATTGTTACTTAGAGTTAGGCTTAAGTTATTTTTTAGGATTAGTATTGGTAGTTTTTTTTTTTTTAATTCATATCCTTGCGTAAGTGTGTTAGCTTGTAGAATTTTCTAGTATTGTGGTTACTTAACTTTCAGCCTATTTTTCATATAGTCATACATATAGGTAGTCATTGTCTTGCTTAACTAGGATAAATACTATTTTTTTTCTGCTGTTAATCTATAGATGTTTTTCATATAGAGATATACACGATATGCAGACACACGCACGCTCGCACACATGTATATTTAGAAAATGTTACTACACTGGATGGCTCAGTAGTGCAGCGGAAGCGTTGTTGCCTCACAGCAAGAGATTCTCTGGTTCGATTCTTGGCTCTGGAGTGCCTTCTGTACGGAGTCTGCATGTCCTCCCCGCGTTCATGTGGGTTTCCTCCTGGTGCTCCGGTTTCCTCCAATGTTACAAAGACATGCGTCTGGAGCATTTCTCCCTGGGCTTCTGCTGAAAATTGGCTTCATTCCAAGTTGGACTTTCCTGGTTATCAAATGTTAAATAAATAAATATGCTCAGAATAAGTTCTGGTTTGTTTGTTATATTGTGCATTTTTCTGATGTCTGCAAAGTCTACTGGGTTCAAAAAGTGTTCAGCTTGTGGACCCAAAAATCCATCCCCATGACCCCCACTCCCTTTGCGGATATTGTTTAGGTGCTTCCCATGTTTACGATAGCTGTAGTATCTGTGCTGCCTTTAGATCTAGAGGCCATCCAAGGCAAGAAAGAAAAATTAATACTTAAGGGTTTGATTCCCCTTCAGACAGGGACTACAATGATGTCCTCCGAAGTCAGACAGCCTTCTACTTCTTCCTGTACTGAGAAGAGAAAGAACTAGAAAGAGAAATACAAACTTAAGGAAAAGCTCTGAGAAATATCAGCTGATGAGAAAAGGAAAAGCTCTGAGAAATATCAGCTGATGAGAAAAGGCCAGAAGAAAAAAATGCTTCCAGATCCATCTAGTCTCCCTGGTCCAGTACAAAAGTCATCGAGGCAGTTGGATCAATCTCCAATGCAGTCTAAACTCTCTCACCAAAAACCTTCTTTTTCCTGTGGCCAATTAGCTCCAGGTTACATTCATCAGTCCTTCGTAAGCTGCCTTCAAGACCTGCACCTGTAGCTTTGTTGTCGAGGTCTGGTCAATCCACCAGAAGTCTTACCAAGATGAACTTCGACTGGGTGATAAGAAAACTCTTGAGAACACAGACTCAGCTGGGGGTTCTCCCAGTACCATCCCTCAGAGGAGAGCTAGGAACAGGCCCATTGAGCCCATCCCACCTTGTTCTAACACAGACTTCTTTCTTGGAGCCTAGTGTATTGGGTCTAAAACCTTCCAGCGCATCTTCATCAAACCAGATAGCCATGGAGACTTTGGCTTCAACTTCTTCCCTTACTTTCTAGATTTCATTGCTTTCAGGTTGAGCTCCAACGGTGGAGTTGACTGATGTTTTCAGAGCCATTTCTTTCTGTAGAGTTCTTCGATGTGTGATATCTTGGCTGCAGGGTCATCCTCGGAAATGGTCTCTATTGGTGTAGAAAGCTCCCCAAGTTGGCTGACAGAGGGAGTTTTTCCTGTGCTCCAAGAGAAGTCTTGGTTTTTGAGGCTGTAGAAACGGCCTAAGCTGGACCAAGAAGACAGATTTTTGCCAATCTCCATATGAGAAAATTCCATTGTTATCTCAAGACTGTTTAGCTCTAACACTGTCACCCTCTGGCTTTTCCAGTCCCACTTTTATCCTGTCTCAAATTCCCTCCTGTGGTGGATTCACCAGATCTCCCTAAATACAGGTCTGATTTTTCAGGTTCTTTATCCTACTCGAGAAGACCCATGGATGCTTTTGATCAAGTTTAGGGAGTTTCCTCCAAAAATCTGAAAGTCTAGGATCTTTTGTCTCATCAATAGATACTGGACCACATCAGTATCAAAAAATGAGGGCTCTAATCGTAGCTATTCAGACATTTCACTCCATCTGGGTTCCAGGTCCTCTAAAGGTTTTTCCAGACAATATACAGTAACGTAGAACATCAACAAGCAGAAGACACAAAATCGTATCTGTGCAGCATGGCCTTTTAGGCTTGGGACTTCTCAATCCACCATCATTTGGTTCTTCAGATGGTTTACTTCCCATCAGAGCACAGTCTAGTGGCAGACTCTCTGAGCAGGTCCATGACACATCCACGCAAATGGATACTTCATGGAGAGGTGTATGTCCTTCAAGAATGCAACTGCAGTCGTAACATATGGGTTGTCCTGCCTCAGGCAGCCCTCGGTCGGCCGAATTCCAAAGTCTGGGTCCGGCGTCGGCTGGTGTCGCCTCCTCTCCGATGTCACAACGGCTGGAGTATAAAGGCATCGGCCGACGCCATCTTCTTCAGTCTTTCTTGCCGCACGGTGCCCGAAGCAGAAGCAGTTCGCAAGTGCCGGTCGGTCAGCTCCTGTGTTTTCAGTACTGAAGTCATCTAAAAGCTAAGTACCCCATTGGGGAACATTTATTCTTGCCTCAGCCGATGTCAGAACAAATTGAGAAAGTTAATAATTGTTTGTCTTGTCGTAAACAAATACCTCATAAGGACTTCCATTCTCTCTGTCTTCCTTGCCTGGGCCCAGACCACGACGTCTCGGCCTGTGCTGCCTGTGCTTGCTTTAATAAGCGCACTCTCAGGCGCCGGGCAGAATTCGCCGAGGACTTTTTCGGTGAATCTTTTGCGTATATCATGCCGTCGGATCAACCGACAACCCAATCTGCTAAAAAACGCAAGGACCGGGACCGACATCCTCAGCCCGCGTCCACTACCGATGCTACTCCTAAATCCTCTGCTAGCGCTCCGGTCCCTTCGGAAGTGGTAAATCAACCGCTCCAGGCCGACGACACAGCGTTAACACGACCTTCGGTCTCAGAGATCTCTCCGGTGCCGGTTGTTGATTTTCCTCCGGAAACCGAAGTTCTGGATCTACCCGACGCCATTCCTGTGGACAAGGTAACGCCTGCACGTGGGGCTGCTAGGCCTCCTGTATCCATGTCCATCAAGGCCTTTGCACGTGCTAAGGCCGCCAGTCAGACCAAGGCCCATCCTAAACCTGCCCAGGCCCCTTCATCTGATAAGCAGATCATGTCTCTGGTTGCAGATCTTATTTCCCTTATCAGGAGGTCTCAGCCGCATCCGGACAGGGGATCTCAGCCACCTGCAGAGAAAAGGCCTAGAGCTGAGCAGGCAGGCAACCTCTCTTCGGATGAAGCCTCTGGGGATTCTGAGCATTCTGATACCCAAGAAGAACCCTTCCAGGCCTACGAGGACTCTGATGCTGAGGAATCAATTCCCTCTGCCTCCCCTCCAGAGGATTTCTCATTTGGTGAAGTCCTGCATTCCATGAGGGAACATTTTCAATGGCAGGGTCAGGAATTCTCTGACTCCAGGAAAAGGCTTCATACTTTCCTCAAGCTTCCCCAGCACAGACCTTTGGCTATCCCACCAGTTATGGATGTTTTGGATGATGTTTTCTCCGACTCCAGTGCCAACCCTGATTCTCTTCCTCCTGCTCCTGTCAAGCCGGACAGATATTATAGGGTCCCTGACACTCACAAGCACCTTTTTAAGGCCCACTCTGTGGATCTAGAAACTACTTCACAGGGCCCCAAGGGAGTGGCTCCCTCCTCTGCCAAAAACCCACTGCCAGCTGACAGAGAAGCAAGGTCCCTGGAGAGATGAGGTAAAAAAGTATATACCTCTACTACCCTAGCCATGAGGTCTCTTAACTGCCTTTTTCACATGTTTCAGTACCAAGATTTTCTCCTGGATGATTTACAGAAAAAGTTAGCCTCTCCTGAGCCTATTGATAAAAAGGCACTGCAGGATCATATACATAACACTCAGCAGGTTAATAACCATTTTCTGCAGTGTGGTTATGATGCACTGGAAGCTTCATGTAGGGCAGCTATGACTGGGGCTGTGATACGTAGACATGCTTGGTTGAAGGATCAGTCTTTGCTTGACCATGTTAAAGTAAAGTTACTGGATGCACCTTTGGAAAAACAAAAGCTTTTGGTGCTACTGCACAAGATGTATTGAAATCCATAGAGGAAAAAGCAAAGTCAGTACAGACAGTCAAGGATTTCCTTCAGGTTCAGCCACCCAGATTCAGCAGAAGCTGGCCCTCAAAGAATTGGTCCTTCCCCGGCTCTGACAAGTTTCAAAGGGGAAAAAACAGACGTGCCCGAGGTAGAGGGCAATACCGAGGATCTTACAGGGGCCGCCAGTGGCAACCTCCAAATCAAAGAAGTGGCGCAGACAGTTCAGCTGCACCACAAGGACAATCACAATGACTTGACTTTCGTACCGCCTACAAAGGTTCAAAGAGAAGCACCTTTGGGCGGAAAATTAGCCTTATTCTCACAAAACTGGCATATCTTAACCAAGGACAATTGGATTCTGGATTTGATAGACAAAGGTTACAGATTCCACTTCCACACATTACCAATAAGACAAGGCATGCCAAACCTGCCACATCATCAAAGGGCAGAGGCACTCACTCAAGTTTCCAAGCTATTAAGTATAAAAGCAATAGAAAGGGTTCCTCCTCAGGAGCAAGGCCAGGGATTTTATTCAAGACTGTTCCTTGTTCCAAGAAAAGAAAACAAATGGAGACCCATACTGGACTTGTCAACTCTAAACACTTTCCTCATTGTGCCAAAGTTCAAAATGCTGACGTTGCAGCAACTTCTTCCCATGTTGGGCAAGGGGTCTTGGCTGGTCACTCTGGACCTCAAGGAGGCATACCTGCATGTCCCATTCAGACAAAGCTGCAGAAGATACCTCAGATTTCTTGCAGGGACAGAGCATTATCAATTCTCAGCATTGCCGTTTGGCTTATCTACTGTGCCCAGAGTGTTCACGAAATGCCTGGCATCAGTAGTGGCACACTGCAGACTGCAGGGGATTCAAATATACCCCTACTTGGACGACTGCCTCATACAAGCAGACAACAAACAAACCTTAAAAGGAAATTTGGACTATGTCATGCATCTACCGCAGGCCTTGGGATACACAGTCAACATTCAGAAGTCAAAATTACTGCCATCCCAAAAGATTATATTCCTAGGAGCCAAACTGGACACAGAAAACCAAATGGCCTACCTCACAGAGGAAAAACAGCAGCATTTACCAGAGTACTTCAAAGGCCTAGCAAAACTTTCCCAGCTGACTGCAAGGAAAATCCTGCAGGCCCTGGGTTTCATGGCATCTTGCATCCTTCTGATACCTTTGGCAAGACTTCGTATGAGAAAGCTGCAATGGTATTTAAAAAACTTTTGGTCTCAACACAACAACAGCCTAGAGGACATAATCCCACTTATTCCATGTCTGCAAAAGGAATTTTTATGGTGGGCTCAAGCCAGTCAACTAAACAAAGGCATGTCTTTCAACAGACCTCAAGCAGGCCAAATGATTACAACAGATGCCTCAGACAATGGATGGGGGGCGCACATGGAGGGCAGATGCATTCAAGGTCTTTGGACGCCAAAGGAAAGACATCTGCACATAAACCAAAAGGAGATGTTGGCAGTGATACATGCCATCGAGACTTTCGAAAAATCACTACAACAAGGACATTTGCTAATAAGGACAGACAACACCACTGTCATGTGGTACATAAACAAGCAGGGAGGCACTCATTCTTATCCCCTCTGCAGACTAACAATGCTTCTCTGGGAAAAATCCCTGAGCCTGAAGATACATTTACAATCCCAGTTTGTACCAGGCAAGGACAATGTACTGGCGGACAATCTGAGCAGAAATTTCATGGATCCACACGAATGGATGCTGCACCCTCACATTTTCTCTCAACTGACAAAGGCATGGGGAAGACCGGACGTAGATCTTTTTGCTTCCCACTTAAATCATCACCTGGAAAAATTCTGCACAAGGACTCACCACCCTCTAGCTTGGAAAACGGATGCTCTCTCCTTCAGCTGGAATTCTCTAAAAATGTATGCATTTCCTCCCCTGCCTCTGCTGACCAAGGTGATACTGAAGATCAAAGCAGAACAACCAACAGGCATCTTGATAGCTCCAGACTGGCCAAGGCAACACTGGTACCCATTGCTATTGACCATAACTCGGACCAAACCATGGCCTCTGACCCTATGGCCCCTGCTCCTAACGCAACACAATTACAGGACTGTACATCAAGACCTGAAAACATTGCATCTGACAGCCTGGATGCTACCATGACTTCAACACCTAACTCTCTTTCCAAATCTGTTCAAGAGATCTTGCTGGAAGCACGCAGACCTTCCACCAGAAACACCTATTCAGCCAAGTGGAAGAGATTCAGCATCTGGAATGCCAACAGGGTTCAGGACACAGCATTACTGAGTATACCTCAGATATTAGAATACTTGGCAGAACTATTTCATACTGGGCTCTCATACTCCTCAATAAAGATTCATGCCTCAACAATCTCAGCAAAATACAACTGTGACCCTCCAGTGTTTTCGCATCCTCTGCTAAGACAGTTTCTAAGAGGGATAAAGAATATCAAACCTCCTAGAAAACAGCCAGTACCTGCATGGGACCTCAATTACGTGTTGGAAAAACTAACTCTTCCTCCATTTGAGCCAGCAGCAACCTCAGAAATGCAATTTATTTCATGGAAGACGGCCTTCTTATTGGCAGTCACCTCTGCAAGAAGAGTTTCGGAGATACAGGCACTCATGGCAGTGCCCCCCTTCCTCATTTTTCATCAAGACAGAGTCTCTCTAAGAACCAGTCCTACATTCATGCCAAAAGTTATTTCCAGGGTGTCTCAAAATCAAGCTATTCATCTACCTACATTCTTCCCCAATCCTCAAAATAAGGGGGAAAAACTACTGCATACTTTGGACATACACAGACAACTATGCTACTACTTGGACAGAACTAAGGCCACCAGAAAGTCTGACCAACTGTTTGTAGCCTATGCTGCTGGAGTACAAGGAAAAGCAATCTCCAAACAAACAATTTCAAAATGGATTGGACATTGCATCAGATTTTGCTATTCTTTCCATGGAAGAGGTGTGCCAGCCAATATTAGGCCACATTCCACCAGAGCTATAGCCACTTCCACAGCTTTCCTAAGAGGAGTGGCAACAAAGGACATTTTAGAGGCTGCTACATGGAGCTCCGTGCATACATTTACCAAGCACTACAACCTGCCCTTATACTCCAGATCCCGAGCAGGCTTTGCTTCGGCAGTCCTGCAGGGGATTTTTGCTACACCATCCTTATCATAGTTCCATCCACCCCCAACTTGGCTATGGTATTCAACCCATATGTTATGACTGCAGTTGCATTCTTGAAGGACATAGTACAGTTTTGTACCTACCATAAATGTAGATGTCCGATAGATATGCAACTGCAGTCGGATTTTCCCACCCTCCTACCCCTCTGTATCCTTCTTTTTGGGTCCCTACCCCTTTTCCCATCAGCTGGGGGTATCTCCTATGGTGTATCTGTTTATTACTGTTGTGCATGTTTGGGATTATTTTTATCCATTTACCAAATTTAGCCTTCCTAAGAGGGCACCTGGCATCTGGGGCAAGAAACACTGAAGAAGATGGCGTCGGCCGATGCCTTTATACTCCAGCCGTTGTGATGTCGGAGAGGAGGCGACACCAGCCGACGCCGGACCCAGACTTTGGAATTCGGCCAACCGAGGGCTGCCTGAGGCAGGACAACCCATATGTTACGACTGCAGTTGCATATCTATCGGACATCTACATTTATGGTAGGTACAAAACTGTACTTTGTGGACATCGTACAATGTGGGGTACTCAAGTAGATCTTTTTGCCTCCCCTCTGAACAGACAACTTTCTTATTTTTGTTTGAGTTCCAGGTTCACTGATTTGGAAAGTGGACTTCATGTCATTTTCTTGGAAGGAAATGTTCCTGTATGCCTATCCTCTTTATCCTTTACCAGAATTTTACAAACAGTTATGTGGGAACACATTCAAAATCTTGCTGGTGACTCCCTTTTGACCCAGACAGCACTGGTTCCCCCTTCTTTTTCACTTTGCTGGGTGCAGTCATCACATGTTACCTCACAGGATGGATGTTCTCACACAAGACTAGGTCTGTCATTCAACCTCACTTATCCAAACTTCAGCTGACACTTTGGGTGATATGGTTTTGATTCCTTTCGGGCACCAATTTTTTAAGGATGTGCTTTGAGTTTTGGAGAAGGCCAGAAAACCCAGTACTATAAAATTATATATAGCTAAATGTAAGACATTTTTGTTTGGTGTTTCAAGCGTGACCAGGGCCCTATTTCTGTGGGATTTCCCTGTGGTAGTTTCTTATTTTTGTGAATTGGTCAGTACTGGGTTGGCAAACTATTCTGTTAAAGCTCATTTCTCAGTCATTTTTGCCTTTCCACCTTGGAGTCGACTGTTGACTTAATTTCTGAAAGGTGTTCTTCCTATCAGGGTGCTAAAAAAGCCTATTCCTCCTCTTCCTTGGGACCTTAATTTTATTCTTAAAAAGTTGATTCAGTCCCCTTTTAAACCTGCCTTTTTCCCCAAAATATTGTACTTGGAAGACTATTGTTCGTGGCTCTTACTTCTGCCAAGAGAATTTCTGAACTTCAAGCCCTTATGGTAGTTTCTCCTTTTTTGATTTTCAGACAGGATGTCTCCGTACTAATCCTTTTTATGCCAAAGGTGGTTAATGATTTGTCCTTGAATCAGTCTGTTTATCTTCTTTTTCCTTCACAAGAATCTGCTGGTGAGAAAGCACTACACACCTCGGATTTACATAGACAGCTCAAATATTACTTGGATGAGACTAAATGCATCAGAAAATATGAGCAACTGTTTCTTTCCCTTCATACCAGGAAATTGGGTTTGGCAGTCTCTAGGCAAACCATCTCCTCCTAGATCCTGAAGATCTTTTTCTTTTTTTGTTGTTTTTGTGATAAGCAGTACTCTTCATGCTCACTCTACCAAGACAGTAGCCTCTTCTGGTGCCTTTTTCAAGTATTTGGACAGTAGATAATCTTAGAAGCTGCTACTTGGTCTTCTGTCCACACTTTTACCAATCATAAGTTGGATTTCATTTTCAGGACCAGGGCAGGATTTGCTAGGGCTGTCTTTAATGGAAAGTTGTTCTCTGTTTTCCTCCTTTTATATGTTCCAGTAGCTTTTGTACTCCCCTATGTGGTAAGAACATAGTATAGTTGTGTAAGATCTTACCATAACAGCAGATGTCGCACTTTTCACTTTTGCAGTTTTTGGTCCTTCCTTCATGTTCCGTTTTCTTTTTCTGTTGCTCTACGGCTGGCCGGTGATTTCTTCTTTCATTCTTATCTCCTTCTGTTTCCCTTCCTTGATGACTTGTTTCTCTGGGGTTGCTCTGGTTCTCCTGGGATACTTCAGTACTGAGGATTAGGAGTCTGTACCTCACATGTATTTTACTCCCTGTGCATACATCTGATATACAATGCCAAGAAGATGTGAAGGTTTTGGTATGCTGTCCAGACATTAAACTATCCTCGTCAGGATATCTCGGGTATAAGAAATACTGCAACAAGAAGAAGTAGGACATCTATTGTTATAAGACCTTACAGTGATGTACTTTACTTCCTTCCCACCCTCCTCATCCCTTTCTAGTCTTTTTCCTCATCTTGTCTGCACCGGCCCTGTCTGGCAGACCCTAGGACCCAATGGGGGCCTTCTTATCTCCTATTTCACTCCTCCTAGCTGGCTACCTCTCTCTCAGATGTCTTCAGGCTGCTGGCTTGGAGATGGTGTTAGGATTTATGCTCACACATCTGTTTATGTATCACTGTGCTTGTGAGCTGAGGTCATACATTGGACATATGCTCCAGAGAAGGTTTAAGCCTTGATACCCTGGCTGGATGTCATTGGTGAAAATACCTTCTGTTTGGAATATTGCAACAGTAATCGGTAGGACATCTGCTGTTATAGTAAGTTCTTACACAACCATACTTTCCTTTTCTTGGGGAGGGGGCATGCTGACTATGGAGAATTTGCTTGGTGGGCCCTTGTGGATGTCAGGGCTTGGGACGTTCACTGGCTGGGGTGGCCACTCAGGTGGAGCTATTCTTGGGCCCAGAGCAGGCACTTCATTACTGGCTGCACCTTATTTTTCACCCTTCCTACTCGGGCAGCATCAGCATAAGGGGACAGTGTTTAGAAAATCCAAATTTGGCCACAGTATGACTGACCTTGTTCCCTCACTTCTCTTAGCACTTTATGGAGGATTTATAGTCACATGGCTGGGAAGATCATTCTTTTTAGGCTGGAAGGGACCCATCTGGCAACAGGATGTGCTAAAGGGCTGCCCCAGTTCACAGCCTTCAGGAGCAATAGGGGAAAGCCTTGGTTTGAGGTCAAACAGTAAAGTAGCAAAATAAATAAATGATGATCTTGTTTTGACAAGTGTTTGTGTGTGCATTCAGATTTATATTTAATCTAAACTGCATGATACTTGATGAAGCTGTTTTATCTGTATTCCACTAATTTCACTAATGTTTTAATAGGGCATGGACCCAACCAACGAGAGGAGGGTGTTTGAATTGGTAGTAAAGACTGCTTGCAAGGAAAATACACCACAGTATTTCTTCATTACACCCAAGGTAAGTAGTTTTATATACAGGCCATATTTCTGTAACAATATGGCAGTAAGTAAAAATCACTGCCTTTAGTGGCTTATTGCATTTTAAGACATATTTAGAAAATTGGTCAAAGTTAAAAGTCTGCATCACAGTGTCATGCATTTGACAACATGTACTGGGCAGATTTTAGAGTTTTAAGATCTCTGGTAGGGTGAAGCAGTAACGGTTACAGTAAATTATAAAAGTTCTTTTCAATTAAGAACATTTGTTAGCTGTGCATCCTAGCCAATGAAGACCAAAAGTGGTCTCCAATCATCACTGCATGAAGTCTAGGTCATTTCATAAGGAAATCCTGCATAGCCAGCATTGGTAGGAGATTACTTCATTTCATCTCACTGCTTTGTTTTATCCTACATCAGCCCCAAATTTAATTTCATCTGCTTAACTCTAGTTGACTATTTGTTTGCTTTCTTTTGAGATGCTTTGTTAAAGTAATAAAAACAAAATCATGACTTGGTAGGTGGCTGCCCTTCTGCATAACACAAATAACTGTTTCATGTTTTGTCTTTTTATTCCAGTTTTTAAAAATAAATGAAAACTAAGGAAGTCTGATAAGAAGCAGGAGAAAAAGGATAGATAAAGTGGTTAACGTTAGCAAAGTTGACTAATTAAGAAAAGCATGTAGATACTTAACAGAACCTTAATCCGCCACTTCCATTTCTAGTTCTGCAGATGGTATGCTTAATTCATTTGACAGCCCAAAACGGATATAAAGTTAATCTGATGCTGTCATTTTCATTCATTCCTCAAATGCTGGGTTATCTGATCTGATTCGGCCCACTTCTTCTAGATCCTCAGATCCAAAACTCTTAAGCTTCTCCCTTTACCCATAATTCCCTGCCAACCTCACATACCTCGGATCTTGTTTGCCACCATATTGCTACAGATGCGGATCCTCTCACTCTTGAGCTGTCAGTGTTTTTTCTTGTTTGAATCAGTGAGTTTTTTAGATTTTTTTTTTTCTTTATCAACAGGGTATTTGTTGGTTTTTGTCACATTCCTCCTTTATTCTCGTTATTTCCTTCCATTAGTCTACTTCTTTTGTGATCTTTACCAAGATCTTGGTATTTCTGTCCAGTACCATTGTTGGTACTTTGCTTTTTCCTCTCTGCCCTTTTCCTAACCGTTTTAGGGTATTCTTGACTACCATTGTTGTTAGCGTGTCTTGCTTTTTTATGAAAGGCATTTCAAATAACTTTTTTTACAGTTTCATTGTTATTTCTTTTGGGTCTTTCCTGTCTTTAGGTATGCCAGGATGGCTGACAAAACCAACTGGCTTCAAGAAATGCATCACCTGTGGACACAAAATACCTAATTCAGATGGCCACAAAGAATGCATCTATTTTTTGGGTGCTGCCCATTTAGATGCAGATTGTACAATTTGTGTCGTATTCAGCACCAGGTCTCTCATGGATAGATGTAATAAACTGGTTTTGAAGGATCTTCTTCCCTCCCCTTCTTCTTCCTCTATTTCAGCTGGTGCTCAATCCCCTTCTTCCTCTGTTACAGCTGGGAGCTCAAACCCCATCAAAAAATATGATGAAGCATGACTCTATCCCCAAGGACAAAGAAAAAAGGAAGGGATCTCCAAATTCTACAAAGTCTAAGGCTCCCTCCTCAGAGCCATCTCAAAAAGTGTCAAAAAAATCTGATATGGTAACTTTGGACCCTACTACTCAGAAATCAAAAATCGTCCAGATCCGGTCACCTCTTAATTTACTAGATCCTATACCTTCTCGACTCCCTTCTCTCTCTTTGCAGGAGTCTCCTCACAAGCAGTCAAGGCCAACTTCCATTAGCTCCTCACTCAGGTCTTCCAGGAGATTGTCTGAAGCTGAAGTGGATAAGATGATGAGGAAATTCCTGAGAGCTCAGATCCAGATGGGGATAATTCTGTGTCTGTCTCCCATCGAATCCGTGAGCCTGTCTGTGATTAGTCCACCTTTAGTCTGTCCTTCCTCTATCCAACCTGCTGTTTTGGAGCCCTCAGTTCCAAGATGCCTGGGGGTGTCCTCATCAGATCCAGAGACAGTTTGGTTTTGACTCCAGTCAGTTCCCTCAGCCATTTGGCTCTGTGTCTTTCGGAGCAGGAGGACTGTAGGAGCTGAAGCATCAGGATTGGGTCCAAGAGACCAGAGTTGAGTTGACTCTGAAGTCATCAGAGCCATTCCTGCCCCTCAACGCTTCAGCTCTGTGTAGCTGAGGTCTAACTCCATCCTCGGGTGGAGTGCTTACAGGGTTTCAGGGACAAGCTCTGCAGAAAATTTCAGCTCTGCTACCTCCAACTTCAGTCTCCCTTATGCGCTCTGCCTTAGAGATTGTGGAGAAGGCTTTCTGTTTATCTAGAGAAAGGGCATCCCTGCTTCCCTTGGATCAGATCACTCTACCTCCTTAGGGTCCTTGCTTTGAGCTTTGATACTATATTCCACTGCAACAACCAGCCAGTTCAAGTCTTCAGTCCGTCCCTCAGGACTCCCCTAATACTTCTGATACCTCACCAGACCATTTCATTGATAAGGTTCCTTGGAAGAGAATGTAAAAAGGAGACACTTAGTTTCCCTTCAGGAATCTCTCATGGAGGCCACCAATTTCGATGAAGGGGAAAGGTCCCCCAGATCTCCACCTGAAGACATCTCCTTTGGAGGCATTCTTGAACTGTTTAAGCAAAAAGGCAGGGGGTCTTCTGACACCCTTTCCCAAGAGGAGTCTGTGTTCCTGAAGGCTTTCAGATCTGGCCTGGCTACGTCTTAGGTGACCCCCCCCCCCAGCTGATGAGCTTACAGACCTCATTTCACGTTGGGCATGGAACGAACTGTGTATTGTGAGCCCATCCTAAAGTGTCCAGATAAATTTCTAACCCCCCCCCCCTCGGGATGGGACACAGTGGAGAAAGGGGGGTCCCAGTTAGTGCCATGGTTGTGGCATCAGCTGTGAAAAAAAACAGCTTGCAAAACAAAGCTCTTCTGTCCATCTCCCATAACAGGGAGTCTAGGACTTGGGACAGATTCTGTAAGTGCGTTTATGCTTCATTGACCTTTGCCCTGGAGTCATTGAAGTACTTAGCACATTTCAAGAGAATGCAAAGAGATTTAACTAAAGAACTCTCCAAATCTCTGGTTCCATGTATGTGGAGGAGCAAAATATAGTCTCTCTGCAACTGACAACCCTGGAATCTGTAACTAAAGTGTCCATTAGGGTAATTTCCCATGTGGTAAAAGGTACCTCACAAGTAGCAGGTTCAGACTTAGCCGTTATGAGGCATGCCTGAATGTATCTATGTGACTTTGCGGAGCCCTTCGTCTTCATTCATCAATTCTCTGATGGGTCTTCATTATTTGTCCCGAAAGTAAATGACATACACCAGATGTGATCAAGAAGGGATATGTTTTTCTACTCCTCAAAGGCCCTTTTCACAGAATCATTGAAGAGGTAGAAAGACATGGTTCTGCGAATCCCAGAGTCCTTTCTAAGACTCATGAGGAGAGAGTTCTCCCAGAGTCAGAAGGGGAAACTCTAATTGAAGACACTGCCCCTGTGGCAGAGGTGGCCCGCAAAACCAGGGATTCCAGAATTCCTTCTCAGACAAACATTACCAGCACTTCTGAAAGGCGCCCCAACTGTAGCCCTCTGGCGACAGTCAGGAGGCATTTGTCTCTGCACCAAATACCCTGGGTATCCATAACAAAAGATTCCTGGGTGCACTGAATTATATCCAGAGGTTATAGCATACCATTTTCCCAAATTCCCCCTGCAAGAATGAAGGAATCCCTGATATTCCACCCAGCCAGAGGGAGATGGCAGCATTAGAAATAAAAAAAGCTGCCCAGGAAGGGTCATCCAGGAGGTCACTCCAGACCAGATAGGATCCTGAACCTACTCAAGATTCTTCTTAGTACCAAAGAAGACAGGGAACCTGAGACCCATCCTGGATCTCAGCAAATGAAACCAGTTTGTGTAATATTCAAGGTTCTGAATGGTTATGGTTCAGTCCATTTTGCCATACTGCGAAAGGGCGATTGGGTGTACTATCACATCAGAATGAACAGATGTTCCAGAAGTTATCTGCACTTCCATCTGGGAGCCAGTCATTACCAGTTCAAAGCACTGCCCTTTGGTTTGACCATTGTCCACAGGGTGTTCACCAAATGCATGGCAGTAGTAGCAGCTCACCTGAGACTGCTGGGATTCTGAGTGTTTCTGTACCTACATGACTGACTCCTAACTGCTCCAACCTGGCATTCACTCCTACAAGTAACTGACTACTTATTTCAGGTGTGTCTTCACCTAAGCATCACAGTCAATTGCAGCAAATCTCACAGCTCACTCCTAGGCAGAGTCTGGAGTTCATAGGTGCTTGTCTAGACGTGGTCATTCAGCCTTTCATCCTCCAACTCAAATCCAGACACTCCAATCCCAGGTCACGAAAGTAATCTTTCATTCTTTTGTTCCAGCACAACTGATCTTACAAGCCTTGGGATCCATGGCATCAGTGATCACCCTAGTCCCTTTATCCGGGTTTCACATGCAAATTCTGCAGTGGACCCTGCTGGCACAATGATCTGTTCCTCAGCAGCTTTTATCTGCCCCTGTCAAGATCACACAAACCTGCAAAGATATCTTCTTTGGTGGCTTTACTTGGATAAAGTTAGTCCATTTGTTGCCCCCCTGAACATGGCCGCTGTGGTCACGGATGCCTCCCGGCTGGGATGGGGGGGGGACACTACTTGGGAAGGACAGTCCAAGATATTTGTCTCGAGAAGAGGCCAAGACACATATCGATATCATGGAAATGAGAGCAGCCCTACTAGCACTGCAGACCTTTCAAGACACACTCCCCTTTAAGGCGATTGCTATTCAGACAAGACTGTATGTCTTTGGTCTGGTACATCATCAGACAGGGAGGATCCAGATCTTACCTGATATGTTGAAAAGCACTGAGAGTGTGGTGATAGGTGATTTTTTTGCCATCTGCTTTCTCATGGCAATGCACATACGAGGGAAAACCAGCATGATTGCAGACAGACTAAGCAGGTCCATTCTGATGCCTCATGAGTGGTCTCTCTATGTCAAAGTTGCTGAGTGAATTTTCTGTTGATGGAGCCATCCATGCTGAGATCTTGTCACTTCTCCCCTCAACAAGAAATGCAGCAGGTTCTTTGCCCTCATCCCTCCAAAGGGGGAAGTCACTGTGAGGTACTGTAGTCCACGATTAGCCCTCCTGTCCCCTCTGTGCTTACACCCCCCACTACTTCTCATTCCCAAATTTCTACAGAAAGCATACTAGTTAAAGAGCACAGTTATCTTCATTGCAGCCTTTTGGCCTTGTCAAGTTTGGTTCCCGTTCCTCTGGCCTCATCTACATCCACCCCGGGTACATAGTCCCAATCCAGACTTTGTCTCACCTGACAGGAATGACTCATCCATACTTAACAGGCCTCAAACTGGCCACATAGTTTCTGCAGTTCTACTAATTGCTAGACAGCCCAGGCTGCCCTCCCTGGTCCATCATATTTTATCTTCACTAAAACCTTTTACTAAAAAGATTTACAAACTTGAATGGAAAAGATTTGTGTTCTAGACTCATACTTTCACTTTTCAATAAAGGGGCTACTTTTCTAAATTCCATTTGGCTCCGTTTTAAACTTCCATCCAGGGGAAAATAATTTTTCCTTAGCTTCTTCTAAATTATGCAAAGCCTTTCTCAAAGGAACTTTACTTAGACCTCCACTAAAGGATCCTACTCTTCCTTGGGGTTTTAAGTATTTTACTTCAAGCTCTGACCCAAGACCCCTTTGAACTCTCAGCCAGGTCAGACCTCAAGTTTTTGTCTTGGAAAACTGTTTTTCTAGTCTCTGTTACATCAGCTAGATGAGTATCCAAACTCTAGGCTCTATCTTCCAAATCTCCCTACCTGGTTTTCCACAAAGACAGGGTTTCCTTACAGACCAACCTGTCTTTTTTTTTTTTTTTTTTGCCTACGGTAGCGTCTGAGTCTATTATCAATCAGGCCATTAACCTTCTGGTTTTCTTTCCAAATTTTGGAAGCAAGGGAGAATACATGCTTCATCTTTTGGATGTACATAGACAACTTCAGTTTTATCTTCATAGAACCAGAAATTTCCGGAATACTGGCCAGTTATTTGTATCCATCTCACCTAACAGATTGGGCAAGTCTGTTTCTAAAGTTACACTAGGTAAATGGTTAACCAGTTGTATATCCTTTGTCTGTAGCAAAAAAGTCCTTGCCTATGCATCTTAGAAGCCCATTCCACAAGGTCTGTGGCTGTTTCCTGAGCTTTTTTGTTAAATGCTTCAACAAATGACATTTGTGCAGCTGCCATTTGGTTCAGTGCTCATACCTTTATTGCTCATTACAAATTGGATTTGGTTTCTAGAAACAGAGCTGCCTTTGGCTCCACAGTACTCTGAAATATCCTTCCATGAGGAGCACCCAAGGTTCATCTAGCCTGGGGACTCTGTCCCATCATTTGAGGAATGAAAATGACAACATCAGATAAAAGTTATGTAGTCACCATAATGTTATATCTGTGTTGTCCATTTTCATTCTTCCTCAACTTCCTGCTCTCTTAACCCCCTTCCCTTTGCTCCTGGAGAGGCCTGAGAGTATCACTTTGGGAACTGTTCATTGTTTGAGCTCCAGGTCTTTTTTGTTTTCCATACCTTCTTGAATTCTCTTAATGTATTATCCATAGACTCCAGTGGACTGCAAATTCAATCTGAGGTATGTTTGGTTGGCTGGGCATTTCGGGTAAGGGGAGGAGCTTGGGAGTTTTGAATCCGAGGATCTGGAAGAAGTGACCAAGTCGGATGAGAGACCTATCAGTTGAAGAATGAAAATGGACAACATGATGTAGCATTATGTTGAGTACATAACTTTTTTGTGAAGTGCCAAAAGGGGAAAAAAAGGCAACTTGCAACAGCATTAGATGAGTCTGGCATTTCAGCAGTGTTTAATCCAGTTAAGCTCACTGTAGCTTCAAGTTCCCATCTTATTGCCATCTTCTTTGACTGTAGAACCTTTGTAAGGGGAAAATGACTGTAGTGCAGGAAACCACTATGAAGCATTAGGGGGCCTACATTAACTAGTATTGGTCTGCAGAATAAGTCACAAGTATGTAGACTTCTCAGGTACCGGTGGACTAAGGTTGAAGAGGGTTAAAAAAGACAGAAAAAGCTCACCTATTGAGGGGAAAGGTTTTTTTTATATGATGCACATACCTCCTCTCTGTTTCAGGATTTAAAAGACCATTTTTCCTTTTAGTCTTCAAGTCAAGTTCTCCCAAGAAGATAGTAAACGTTTTGGAAGAAATTAAAAGTTGGCCTGTAGAATATCCCTCTTCTCCTCAGAAGAGAGACAGATGATTAGGCTCCCAAATGCAAAATGGACAGTATACCTTTAATGTTGTTTTAAAAGAAATTGTGCCCAGTTTGTACTGTTACAGTGACCTACCATGAAGAAGATAGGTTCATAGATAGGTACTAGGCTATCTGCCCGAAGGCATTTATAAGCCTAGCCAGAATGTGTTGGCTTTCACCGCCCCCTTAGATTAGTTCCCTGTGCCTCTGTCCAGCAGATAATATACTTGTGGGTAAGATATTGAGTCAGAAGTCACTGTAACAGTAAAGCTACCCTTCCTCCTTCTCCCAAAGATTACATACAATGTTAGGGCAGTACAAATAATGTTATGATAAATGTTTTATTGGATCTTTTCAAAGTTATGATTTTCTGTTGTAATAGTAATATTTGTGTGATGAGAATAATGACTTACTTGCCAATCACAAGTCCTTGTGATGACCAGAAGGGGGAATAAAAAAAAATGAAGGGCTTCTAGCATGCTGCCTCTCTGACTGCCCTGTATACTGGCCATGGTTCCATGGAAGGCTGGCATGAGACCAGCATTGTTCTTTACAGGGACGAAGGAACAGCTGATGAAAATTTTGACATGGAAAATAGGCAGATAATGTGGATAAATCCAAATTATTTGCTTTTATAGTGACTCCCCCCAACCACGCTTTTGAAGCTCTGCCATTGTTGTATCTTGACCCATAACTGCTCTCGCAAGTACCTTATGTGTGTATTGCTCAGCCCAGATTAAGAAATCTAATGGTTATGGTTTATTATTTGTTTTTCATTACGAAACCAAGAAGCTGCAAACTGATAACAGTACAAAATATCCAGTTATTCTATTCAAGGAAATAACACTTCCTTCAGCAAAACACATTGCTGAAAATGTGTATTTGCTTGACACTTCACTGAAGAGTAACAGAGGTGAACTTAAGGAGATACATATTGTAATTAATGACATCCCTACCCCATACTTTTCCTTCTTGTTGAACATCTTGCAAAAGTAGGCACTGTTCAGAAAAAGTTGCCTTTCTGTGCTTCAGAGTATTGTTCCCTGATCTTAAAATGAGTGACATCTCCCCCCTCCACACACACACTTTATATACTTTCTTCTGTTTACTGATTTACTGAAATCCAGCATACTCTTTGTTTTGGGGTATTTTTTTAACTCACATTTTTATCGCTGGCCTGTATTATAAACAGCTTTGTAATTAGACGTGTTCCATTCTGATGAATTATAAATGCAAAGTCTGTCACTTGGGCCTTCCATGGTATTAAGAATTATGCCATTTTCAAGTGTTTAACCAACCATTAGGAAAACCATAGCAAACTAATTCAGAAGTTTTTCAGTGGTACTGTTGTGTATATCCAGTGTTTGTGTTTGATTTCTTGTAACATCACATTCATTGGTGAACGGCCTCCCCCATTATTGCATGCTCACACGAACACGGAGGAGAAAAGCATGCCACTAAATGGGAGGACCTCACTTAAAGCTACTGTTAATTTACTTTTTGCAAAAAAAAAAAAAAAATCCAAACAGCAGTCGGGTATCAACATACAGCTGCTGTCAGTGACCTGACTTTTGCTTTCTAAATGTAAAAGCAATGTATTATATTGTCACTTCAGTTAGCAAGACAAATCCTTAACAGTTAAGGATTTCCAATCACATTTTTAAAGTCAGTTAGTTGATCAGAACCTCTCTCCCACTATCTCCTGGTTCTTCAACTACCTCTCTCCCACTATCTCCTGGTTCTTCAGCTACCTCTCCAATAGACTGCATTATGTCAAATGGCTCTCTGCACATTCTCCCTTCCTCTCCCCATCACTATAGGAGTTCCTCAAGGGTCAGTTCTTGGTCCACTACTATTTAACATCTTTTCTAATGACCTCCACACTTCCTGTCCTTACTCTTCTCTCATTCGGTATGCTGACGACTCCACTATCATCTCCATCTCTAATACTCTCTCTGACCTACACACCCTTACTCAAAACTCATTTAACTCTGAAGAAAACTAGCTCTCCAACAGTCAACTTATACTAAATCCCAAAAAGACCAAACTACTACTGTTCTTATCAAAATCAGTCACCCTCTCTAATCCCACCTGCTAACTAAAATGTCTGTCAACAACACTATTATCAATGTGGAAATACAAACCAAACTGCTTGGGATCATCATAGATGACCAACTTAAACTTGACCTACATGTCCAAAGTTGCATTAAAAAACTCACTGAAAACTTGGACTACTTTATAGAAATAAAAAAAAAAAATTCCTTACAAAGGAGTCCCAAATCACACTTACTCATGCCGACCTTCTCCCAAGTCTCCTCTATGGGTCCCAAATCTTAATCCAGTCCTGTTTACTCACCAAGCTGGAAACCACCTACAACAAAATTGCCAGGTTTGCAACTAATCTACCCTCAAACACTCATCACTGTCAATCCCTCAATATTTTAAAATGGATAGAGTTTGCTAAACAACTTCTTTTCACAACTACTTGTCATTCCTCCATTCTCAATAAACCCTCCTTCTGCCCTGACATTTCTTCTATCATCTTTCAATATACTCCAGCCAGATACCCTTAGGAGTGCTGACCAAAGCCTCTTAGATATTTATAAGGCCAAAACCTGTATAGCTACTTCCCAGCCCTATCCTGGAACCGGCTTCCCCTAGCCATCAGGGAAATAAGTAATACTCCAGCTTTCCAAAAAAATCGCAAGGAACACTTGTACCGCATCTGTACATGTCACTGTAAAACCCCTCCATGAACTTCCTCCATACAACTACACCTTATCATTCAATCTCTCTCCTCACAACCTTCCATACCAACTCCTCTTTATCCCCAAGTAATAACACATCCTTTTATTAACTGCTAATAGAATTGTATCTCAGAACTACACTAACTTTTTCTCAGTAAGAACTCTGTTTACTTAGTCAAATTTTCTGTTACTTAACTGTTTTTCACTCTATGTTGCTAATTATTTTTATGTAAAATATTTTCTCTAAAAATTACATGTACTGTTCTAAATATGTTGTTTAGTATACCTAATGTACTTTATTTTAACTTGGTGATGTGGAGCTTTTCTCCCCAGGCCTCCACTGAAAAAGGATTCTTGCTCAGTTGGACTTTCCTGGTCAACAAATGCCAAATAAATATATAATAAATAAATCAGCATTGTTCAAAGAAAATCCACATAGCAGTGCCATAAGAAGCTGTATAAGTAAAAATTTGGTTTTCAGTCTTTCAAAATATTTTTATTATGGTTTCCAGTCCACCTAATGGATGGCTCCAGAACAAACTACATTTCAGAGATGCAGTATTAGCCTGTTATAACTCATTAAATATTTTGAAACTGTTATAATTTAAAGTAAAAATGTTTCTGAGATGTTCTCTTTTATGAATTTTAACACACATACGATATTACCAACATGTAACATTGCATACATCTACAAGAAATACAGTGTACATGTTCTGAACTGCATATTCAAAAGTTTTCATAAAGTGCTTGAACCAAAATGCCACCTGTTATACTGTCTAATACTACAACTACACCTACTACATTTTTATTTGCCCTTTGGCAGTGGTGCCAGCTGCAGTATCATTTTTATGTAGTGCCAAGTAAGTGCAGCACACTGAATTAGGTTATGTTCCATGTTACATCCCTACTGGAGTAACCTAAGCTATTTGGGTTGTATATTGCCAGGATTTGACCTCTGGCAAGCTGTCAAGGTTTTAAGACATCTTCCATGTACCCTAACTGCAAGAGGTTCAAGCAGAAGCACATAAAGAGGCAGTTTGGGTGCCAAAATGTTTCAAAGTTTATTTGCTGCTAGAGTGTGCTTCTCCTGTGGGCTTCATGGAACTGATTCTTGGCTAGAAATCCTTCAAAGCTGGGCAGAGATGTACCATGCTGGGCAAAGCCTTCCACAAATTCTTTTTTTCCGAGAACCTCCTTTGTTTTTATTGTAAAATTAATTCATGCTAGGAAAATTGATTTTTATAGACTGGCGTGATTTGTAGGGGAAGTTCTACTCAGTATATGCCTGTGTAAGAAAACTGTAAAAATCTTTTTTTCTGCTGTCTTTCTGCATGTAGATTTAGTGTGTTAGAGCCAAGATATTATGCTTTAGGGGGAGCCATCATTTAATTTATTTGCCTTAAAACTGTTATTTTTCTATTGGGAGGTTTACTGACACCCACAGGCTCTGCTACCAGTCTTTTAGGTTTCTTTTTTTTTTTTTGGCTTTACCATGGAGCAGTTACTGAACTCCTTGGTTCTTCCTTCCCTAGTCCACAAGAAGAATAAATTGCATAGCGAGTTTTTGGTTGTCAGGCCAGCTCCTACACTGCCTGAGCTGCCAAAAGGTGATTCTGCTGTGGCCATTCCGTCATGTCTCTTGGCCCTTTTAGTGTAGCTCCTTGGGAAGCCATTAAGGACTGGGCATTAGACGCATCTTCTACAGGTAGAGTATTGTCCTCTGTGGGTAAGGGAAGAAGCGGGTGAAGGTTTAGCTCATGTCCAGATGAATATGCTACATCTTCAAGGTAGTGCCGCTACCGTGAGTCTGTCTTTTGCCAGGGAGTCTGAGGAAAAGAAAACACAAACAATTAAGAACGTTACATGTTATGTGGTCCTATCTCGCCTACATTCTTTACTCATGGTTCGGAGCCGATTCTCGGCTCCGAGTCAGCCAACTTATTTCTCTAGCATGAAATCTCTAATTGGCTGGGCTAACCTGGTATCCCAAGATACACCTCGCCCTAGCCCCAGATCTTGTTTGCCGCTCGTAGAGTTAGGACGTGGTCTCGCTTGGCTGTGGCTAAGTACCCTTTCAAATACTTTTTCTAAGTATTTTAGCAGTCTGTTATCTTATAAAAGCTATTTTAATAGCTAGTTTTCTCTTTGGCAAGTTTCATTGTGAGCGTTTGTGAGTAGTGTGTTTTGTGGTATCCCTCTGTTTCACGGGCTAGGCCCATTTAAGTTAGAGGACCTAGTCCTCTCCAGTGTTGTTCCTTGTGTAAAACTGTGCTGGATTTGTTCTTGCCAGTAGTTAGTTCCCTGCTGCTCCAAAGAAACGTTTAATTTAGAGTTTCCTTGGCTGTTTGTGGTGTTTGGTTTTTCCCGCCTTCCTCTTGTGTCTGTCGCTGTCTATTGGAGAGTGTGCTGTTATTTACCATGTCCAAAGAGCATAAACCCTCTGGGTTTAAAAAGTGTACGAAATGTGGCTACAAAATGTCCATTACAGATGGGCATTCCATCTGTGTTTATTGTCTTGGTGCTATTCACCTGCAAGAGTCCTGCAGTTTTTGCCATGCTTTTAGCCCTAGGGTGCTATAGGAAAGAAAAAATAAGGTGATTTTGAAGGTCCTGATTAAGCCCTCCTTTGAGGAGTCTTTAGATTCTTCTTCTTCTTGTGCTAAGTCTAAGCCTTCTAAGGCCAAGAAAAGATCTCTGGCTCCATCTGCCTCCTTGGAGCCTCCAGAGAAGGTTTCAAAAGTGGTTACTGTCTCCTCTGCTCCATTGTCCTCGGGGCCACAGGAGAAGCTTTCAGAAATGGATACTTCCTCCTCGGCTCCATTGTCCTCTGGGCCGCAGGAGGTATCTGTTGTACTGGAGTCAGCCTCGGCTCCGAAATTATTGGAGCTTATTTGGAGCCAGTCAGCCAGTGTCAGGCATGTGTCTCCAGGTAGGAGATCCCGATCTCCTTCTATTTCTTCCAAATCCTCTAGGCTGTCTGATTTGGATGTGGATAGGGTGGTCCAGAGGCTCCTGCAGTCGCCGGTGTTAGCAAAACTGTTCTCGGCTCCGACCCTGTCAGCTCCGGAGCCAGACCCTATTCTGGTACCGATGATTCCTCCTCCGAGCACCCATGTGTTGTCGGAGCCGGAGTACTCCGTGCCGAGTGACGTTCTTGTGTCGGCTCCGATACCCCCCATGTGAGTTTATCGGAGTCGGCATTGGCTCCAGCCGTGTCGGTTCCGTCCTCTGGTTTCGGTACTCGGGTTTCCTCAGTCAGACCCGAGGGGGATACCTCGGGACTCCTGTCGTTTCCGAGCCTCCCTCTCGGTGCATCGGCTTGGGGAATCCTGACTCCGGTCGTGGTTTCGGAGACGGGTCAGTCCTCGGATTCGGTGATACCTGCCCTCGAGGTCATGAGGAGCGCACTGGCCAGATCACCAGTTACATCACCTGGATTGGTCACTCCGTCCCCCTACACCCCGGCTAGAGCCTCTTACGCCCCCCTATCCATGGATAGCGGAGCCCAAAGGTCTGGGGATACCCCTTTGAGCAGTCCCCTACTTTCTGAGGGCCCCTCAGAGTCAGTGCCTGAGGAGCCCCCTAGAAAGAAGTTGCACAAGAGGAAGCACATAGACTCCCAGGATGAGTCCCTCACTTCCGATACTGACCTCGAGGAGTCAGAGGGGTCCCCCAAGTCATCCTCCAATGACGTCTCTTTCTCCGACATCCTGGAGATTTTGAGGCAGAGAGGCGACTGGCCTTCCAAGACCCCCTCTGAGGAGGAGTCGGTATTCCTCAAGGCCTTCCGAGCTCAGCCCTCCACCTCCTGGGTGTCTCCACCCTTCGAACTCCTGGATTTGATTTGTTGAAGGGTGTGGGAGAATCCTGATTCCGTGGAACCGGTGCCTAGACGTCCAAATAAGTTCCTTTCTGCTTCCCCCGGGCAAAGAGTTCCTGACCAAAGGGGTTTCTGTAGATGCCTTGGTGGTGGCGGCAGCCACTCAGCAGGAAGTTGCAGAGGCTTCTTCTTCCATCCATCCTCCTAACAAGGAGTCCAGGAGTATGGACCGGTACGGGAAGCGTACCCTGTCTTCGACCTTTACTTTGCGGTCGCTGAACTACCTTTGTCATTTCACTTGGCTCCAAAGAGATCTCCTTAAAGAGCTAGGAGATACTCTGATGGGTAACATGCCTGAGGCGGTAGCGCAGACTGTTAACGCCCAGTTGTCTACCCTTGGTTCCATTGTCAACTCATCCATGAGGCTCATATCTTATGCAGCCGAAGGGGCAAGTCGGGCAGCTAGCTCAGGTGTAGCTCTCAGAAGGCAAGCCTGAATGCACCTGTGTCATTTCGCGGAGGCCTTTAAGTCTTCCGTCACTGATGCCCCCTTTGATGGGTCCTCTCTCTTCGGGACCAAAGTGAAAGACACCCTCACCAGATGCAAACAGGAGGGAAAGACCCTCTCTGCCATAGGGGCCCATTTCTTTCTCCCTTCTAGGCCTTACCCCAAGGCTCAGAGAGGGGGGAAATTGTGGTTCAAGAAGTCTCAAAGGTTTTTCCCTGCAGCTCAAGGTGAGTCCCCCTCCAGAGGCAGAGGAGGGGGAAATTATTCTGGAAGACGCCGTCCTAGAGGCAGAGGAGGCCCCCGCAACTCGGAAGACCGCGATTCCTTTCACGGATCTTCCTTTCAGCGCTCCTGAGGCATTGCCCGACTGTGCTGTTCCGGAGCCAGTTGGGGGCTGAATTTCGTTGCATCCAGAAGCTTGGGAAAGCATCACCCAGGATCGTTGGGTGCTTTGAATAGTTACCGGAGGTTACACTATCCCCTTTTTATCAACACCCCCTCCAGTCAGAAGAATCCCGGACGTCCCACCCAGTCAACTGGATGAAGCAGCACTAGAAGTTGCAAAGCTGCTAGAAAAAGGAGTCATCCAACCAGTCCGCTCAGACTATATCTGATCAGGAACTTACTCAAGACTCTCTTTGGTGCCGAAAAGAACAGGGGACTTGAGACCCATTCTGGATCTCAGTTGACTGAATCACTATGTTCTGAAGTCCAAGTTCCGAATGGTCACGCTTCAGTCCATTTTTCCATTGCTGGAAAAAGGAGTATGGATGTGCTCCATCGATCTCAAGGATGTCTACTACCACAGCAAAATGGACAAGGCATCCAGGAGTCACTTACGCTTCCGGCTGGGAGCCAGTCACTTCCAGTTTCGTGCCCTGCCCTTTGGTCTCACCACAGCCCCCAGGGTGTTTACCAAGTGTTTGGCAGTGGTGACAGCTCACCTGAGACGTTAGGGATTCCAGGTGTTTCCATATCTGGACGACTGCCTTATCACCGCTTCCACCAGGCATCTCCTCATTTAAGCCAGGGAGACTACCATTACACTTTGTCAACAACTAGGAATTACTTTGAACTGGGAAAAGTCTGCCTTGATGCCCTCACAGCGTGTTGTTTTTATAGGCGCAGAGCTAGACTCTATTCAAATGTGGGCCTTTCTGCCACAAGAGAGAATAAGAGTGCTGCAGTCTCAGATCCACACACTGTTGCCCCTCAAGAGAGTTTAAGCCAGGTTAGTTCTCCAGCTTTTGGGATCCATGGCCGCCACCAACATGCTGGTGTCTCTAGCCAGGTTACACATGCTGATCCTCCAGTGGCTCCTTTCGGTCCAATGGTCATTTCAGAAACTTCCTCTTTCCCACTTGATACTTCTCACGGAACAGTGCAAACAGGACCTCCGCTGGTGGCTATGTTTCACCAATCTGGACAAAGGGAGGAGCTTGATTCCTATGTCTCCAGTGGCCACGGTGACCACGGATGCCTCCCAGATTGGGTGGGAGGGGGCATTATCTTGGCAGGATGGTCCAAGGCACATGGCAAGATCACGAGGTACACCTGCACATCAATGTTCTGGAGATGAGAGCAGTGTTTCTAGCATTGCGAGCACTCCAAAACTCTCTTCCGCTGGGAACAATTGCTATTCACTCAGACAGCATGTCCGTGGTGTGATACCTGAACAAGCAGGGGGGAAACCAAGTCTTATTCCCTCTGCAGAGGGGCCATGCGAGTGTGGCATTGGGCAGTATCTTCCCAACGGTTTTTAGTGGCAAAGCACATTCCAGGAAAGACCAATGTGATAGCGGACAGGCTGAGCAGAGCTATTCTGATGCCTTACGAGTGGTCCCTGAACAACCGAGTGGCGGTTCAAATTTTCAACAGGTGGGGTCAGCCTTGCTGCGATCTCTTCGCCAGTCCCCTCAATGCCAAATGCAGCAAGTACTTCACACTGATCCCCCCACAAGGGGAGTCAACCAGGGACGCTCTGGTACATGATTGGCCTCCCGGTCTGGTCTATGCTTTCCCTCTGTTTCCTCTGTTACCAAGAGTGATTCAGAAAGCCATATCCTTGGAAGCAGGATGATTCTTATTGCTCCACACTGGCCTCGACAAGTATGGTTCCCCTTTCTTCAGCAGTACGCAGTGGACGGTCCTTGGACTCTGGACCCAGTGCCAGACCTACTGATTCACATGTCAGGACAGCTCCATCCCTCCCTGCGAACCCTCAGGTTGACAGCCTGGCTGCTCCACTTCCATCACTAGTTAGGCGACATTCCTTTTCACCTGAGGTGGTACACATCTTGTCTTCGTCTCATACATCTTCCACCAGAAGGATTTATTCCAGCAAATGGAAGAGATTCTCCATTTGGGCTCAGGTCCAAGGTTTGGACCCCTTCACAGCCCCAATTCCATCTGTCTTAGATTTTTTAGCCATGCTTTTCTGACAGGGCTCCATGCCCGCTACCATTAAGGTGCAGCTGGCTACAATTTCCAATTTTCATACATCTTACTAGCCCCCTCTTATGGGCTATAAACTCTGTAAGGCCTTCTTGAAAGGCGCCTGGTTACTTCGCCCTCCTGTTTCAGAACCTGTCATGCCATGGGATCTAAACCTTGTGCTACAAGCCATCACTTCACCGCCATTTGAACCGGCTGCCACCTGTGAATTGAAATTTTTATCTTGGAAGACGGCGTTTCTAATAGCCATTACATCAGCCAGAAGAGTATCAGAACTTCAAGTTTTGTCCATTAAACCTCTGTATTTGACCTTTCATAAGGACAGAGTTTCCCTGAGACTTAACCCGTCCTTCCTTCCAAATGTGTCATCCACTGTTAATCTCCATCAATCTATTGAGTTACCAGTGTTCTTTCCAAACTTTTCCAACAAAGCAGAGTTCAGGTTCCATCAGTTGGATGTACACAGACAACTGAGGTTCTGTTTACACAGGACTAAGCATGTTAGGAAGTCTGATCAGCTGTTTGTGTCCTCCTCAGAAAACAGAGCAGGTTGTCCTATTTCCAAGTGCACAATTTCTAAATGGATCAAAGATTGTATTTCCTTTATCTACTCGTCAGCAGGCAGAAATTTACCTTTTCCCGTCAAAGCTCACTCTACCAGGGCAGTGTCTACATCAGTAGCGTACCACGCCAGGCTTTCATTGGATGATATTTGTGCTGCGGCCAGCTGAGCCTCTCCTCACACCTTTATTACTCATTACAAGCTGGACATGGCTTCTAGGGGCCGGGCTTCCGTTGGTTCCGGGGTTCTCAGGAGTATCTTCCTATGAGCCTCCCAGGATAGAGGTGCTGGGGATGCTGTCCCGTGAGTAAAGAATGTAGGGGAGATAGGACCATATAACATCAGTTAATTATGTACTCACCATAACGATCGATGTATGTGGTCCATCTCGCCTACATTCTTAAGTACCCTCCCACCTGCCCCCTGCCTAAAGGATTTGGAGGACTGTTGGCTCTGAGAACCCTTCAAGGTCAGTGTTTTTTTCTTTCTTTCCTTTTGGTTGAAATTCCTTCCAGTGCTCGTTGTGTATGGGTTATGACTGGAATGGTTGCAAACAAGATCTGGGGCTAGGGTGAGGTGCATCTTGGGATACCGGGTTAGCCCAGCCAATTAGAGACTTTGTGCTAGAGAAATAAGTTGGCCGAGTCTGAGTAGATTCTCAGCTCCGAACCATGAGTAAAGAATGTAGGCGAGATGGACCACATACATCGATCGTTATGGTGAGTACATAACTAACTGTTTTCCTGTTTCTAATATTACGGATAGGGAAGATTTTCTGAGATTTGCTAAGGAATTAATTCTTGCTTTTAATGTTTCTCATTTTGCTTCTTTATTTGCCTCAGACAGAAAAAGAAAATATTCCCCTCTCATTCTGGCACTGATTCTAAGTCAGAAGAACAAGAAATGGAGAGAGGGTATTTTTCTTTGATTTCATACAAGCTGAAAATTGTGATTCTGAGGAAGGTGTTGCTTCAGATTTCCATAAAGAAGAACTGTCTTTTTCTGAGACCTTGGCTAAGAAGAAAGAGTTATTTCAATGGAACAGAATGAAACCTCCTATTTCCCAGCAAAAGTATTATGACTTGTTGTAAATGGATATTTCACAGCCTGCATCTGTCCCTCCTGTTTTATCAACTACAGAGGATGTTTTCATAATAGCTTGCATTATGTCTGACAATCCCATGTTCCTAAAAAGTCTGATAGGTTATACAAAGTACTACAGACCAATGAATATATGTTTTCTAATTCTAAAACAGACCCTGCAGTTATTCCCTTTTCTAAAACTTCTACTGCTGAGTAAATTGCTAATGCTAGCCCTATTTCCTCTGACAAGGGTGGGAAAGCTTTTGATAGATTTGGGAAGAAAGTTTATTCTTTTACAACTTTACCTTTCTGAATTTCAAACTGCCAGGCTCATGTGCTAAATGTTTTACTGGTTTCCTTCGAGAATATGACAAAGTTAACTATCAACCTCCCCTCTTCTGATGTGAAGCATTTATTGAATTCTTTAATTATATCCACTTCTCATGTAATCAAACACTGTTTAAACTGTTTTTATGATTCTGCTGCTGCTGTCTCCAGAGCTTCTGCTATGGGATCAGATATGAGAAGATTTGGTTACATTCTCAAAACCTACCAGGTGATTGATTCAAGGGATGACTCAAAATTTCCAGACCTCGTTTCTCGTATTTAATAAAAACTATCTCAGCACCCTTTTCCAAAAAAAAATCAAATTAAGCAGCAAGGTACCAACAAACAGGATTTTAAAAATTCATGGCAAAAGAGGTTCTAAAAAGACAGTGAAAAGACTCCTAGAACAATGGACAGTCCAAAAGGTCAGAATGACTACTTGCCTTTCCAGGTCCTCACCCCCAGCCTTGACAGGCTTTCCCAAAGTCTAAGTCTTCATCTTCCTCAGTGGTGTCAGGTTATATCAGACACATGGTTTGAAAATCATCTGGCACAGGAACAAGTGGCAGTGGGAAGTCTCTCCCTCTTTTTCAGTAGATTCCTCCACATTGTGTAAACTAAGCATCCATGTTTGCTGCAGTTTTGGAGCAAATGTTGTCTCAGGGGGTCATAAAATTAGCACCCTCAGATTAGGTGGATAAAGGTTTTTATTCAATTTTTTTTTTTTGGCGTCAAAGAAAGAAGGAACTTGACCAGTCCTAAACCTCTCATTTCTCAGTCTTTTTGTCAAGATCCCAAAGTTCAAAATGGTTTCCTTTAAAACCCTGTTGCATCTTATTCCTTTACACAATTTATTGGTAATGTTCAACTTAAAAGTTGCTTACCATCATATTCCTATTGACAATGATTAGAGACTTTTCCTATGATTTTCTGGATCTGGCTTACATTGTCAGTTTTACAAGTCCTATCTGCTGAAACAAAGATATTTGCAAAGTGTCTGGCTCTAGTAATTGCTTAATGCAGACTTCAAAGCAGTCACATCTCTCCATATTTGAACAGTAGTATTATATTTGCAGACTCTCTTTACAGTTGAGATTTTATGATGTCAAACTCCTGCTCTGTCCAGGGTTTGAAGTGAACGTACAGGAAATCATTTCTTATCGATTCACATACAGCATTTTTTCTGGGATGTCTTCTGAATACTTCCATTGGAAAAGCTTTTTTTACTAGACAAAGCAGAACTGCACAAAGAAATTTTCCTGAAAATTTCCAACCAATGTCTAACATCAGCCAATAAATTTCTCAGGATTCTAAGTTTCATTGCTTCTATGGTTATCATGATTCCCCTGGCTATACTTCATGTAAGAAAAATTCAGTGATAACTCAGGTTAGTCTGGTCTCCGCATCAACACTCCATATCTTTTCAGATTCCAGTACTGGGGTTTGTGCGAACAAGAGATATTGTGGTGGGTGGACCAGATGTTCTTCATTCCACATTGCTGCAGTCCTAACTATTGGGTAGTCCGCTGTCCAGTCGGCCCGAATACCAAAGTATATGGCTGACGTCAGTCAGGGCGCATTAGACTGACGTCAGTACGTCAGGGTACTAATGCGCATGACCGACGTCATATCCTCAGTATTTTTTGCCGCATGGTCCGATGCAGAAGCAATTTTGCGAGTGCAGGTTGGCGTTCTGAAAGTTTCTGAAGCCAGAGTTTCAGACCGAATCAAAGTTGGCTAAGTACCCCGTTGGGGAATATTTTGGTTTTTTCTTGCCTCAGTATTTAACCGGATGTCAGAAAAAGTGAATAACTGTATTTCTTGTGGGAAACAGATACCTCATAGGGATTACCATACTTTGTGTATACCTTGTTTAGGGCCTGAGCACGACATTGTTGGATGCCGCTCTTGTGCTAGGTTTAACAAACGCACTATTAAGAGAAGGTTAGACTGTGCCAGGTTAGTCTTTGGGAAGCGTTGTAATTATAAAATGCCGTCGGATGCTCCGGCGCTTCGCTAAAAACGCAAGGACAAAACAGCAAAGCCTAGAGTGGAAGAACCGACAGTCCCAGACGTCGGTTCTTTAGAGGGCTCAGTGGAGCAGGAGGTTTTGCCAGGTGTTTCTTTGGAGTCTCAGGGAGAGACTTTACTGTTACAGGATGTATCCTCTCAGGAAGTAGGCCAGGCTGAGGGGGCTTCTCAGGTGGCTGTTCTTCCCTCTCTTCCTAAGGTGGTCAGAGCCTCCCCTTCTGTTTCCAAGGCTTCTTTGAGGGGCAGGCCGAGTTTTGCTTCAGTGGGGGTTTCTCCTAGTGCTTCAGGGTCTTTGCCTAAGAAACATATGCTTAAAATGGCAGAGGATTTGATTACTATGATAAGGGGTTCTATGCCCTCCTGATAAGAGGCCTAGGGTGGAACCTGAGTTTGAGAGTTTTGAGCAATGCTCGGAGGCTTCTGAGTCTTCGGCTGAAGACTTGCAGGAGTACCCTCCTTATTCTGATTCTGATGTGGATGATTCTACTCCTTCAGCTTCCCCTCCTGAGGATTTTTCTTTTTCAGAGACTCTGCATTCCATGAGGGAGCATTTTAAATGGGAAGGTCAAGATTTCTCTGATTCCAGGAAAAGGCTTAGGGAATTCTTGTTTTACCCCAGCATAGGCCTTTAGCTATACCTCCTGTTTTGAATGTGGTGGAAGATGTTTTTGCAGAGGCTTCCCTGAATCCTGATTCTTTGCCTCCTGCCCCAGTTAAACCGGATAGGTATTATAGGGTGCCTGAAGCTCATAAGTATCTTTTAAGAGTCCTAGGGCAGACCCGAAACTGTCTCTCAGGGGCCTAAAGGTGTGAAGGCCTCAGTTGTTAAAAATCCTGTCCCTCCTGATAAAGAGGCAAGGGCTTTGGATAGATGGGGAAAGAAAGTGTATACTTCTTCCACTTTAGCCATGAGGGCGTTGAATTGTCAGTTTCACATGTTAAAATATCAGAATTATCTTCTTTCACAGTTGAAATCTAAGGTGGATGCTCTGGCGGAAGGTATTGAGTGTAAAGAGTTGCAGGATTTAGTTCATGTGTCTGAACAGGTGGGTAAACATTCCTTGCAATGTGGTTTTGATGCTGTGCAGGCCTCCTCCAGGGTGGCTGCCACTGGTTCTGTTCTTCGTAGGCACGCCTGGTTGAGAGATCAGAATTTAGCTGAGCATGTTAAGACACGGATTTTGGATGCTCCCTTGCAGTCTGATGTGTTGTTTGGTTTGCCTGTAGAAGCAGTTTTGAAGAAAATGGAGGACAAGGCTAAGTCTATGCAAACTGTTAAAGATTTTTGCAGGTGCAGCCTCCAGTTTAGTAGAAATTGGCCTGCTAAGGGATGGACTTATCCTGCTTATGATTCCCAGTCTAGGGGTAGGTCTAGACGTGGTAGGGGCAGAGCTCAGGGTTCTTTTAGGCCTAGAACAGGGAGTTCCCCTGCTCAGACTTCTGGTGAGGGCAGGGGTCAGTCCTTTCGTAAGCAGACCCAATGACCTGCCTTTTCAGCTGCCAGTTCATTCTCGCCTGGCAGCACCGTTGGGAGGAAGACTGTCTCTTTTCAAAGAAAATTGGGATTTAATTACCCAAGACAGATGGGTTCTGGATATCATTCACCACGGTTACAGGTTTTATTTCCATACCTTGCCTCCTTTCAAAGGCATGCCGGACATTCCTCCTCTACAAAGACAAGAGGCTCACAAGCAAATTTCTCAGTTACTCCAAATAGGGGCCATTCAGCCGGTTCCTGTGCCAGAAAGGGGCCTAGGATTTTATTCTCGCCTGTTCCTAGTACAGAAGAAGGGGAACACGTGGAGACCAATTTTGGATTTATCTATCCTCAACACTTATCTGGACATTCCCAAGTTCAAAATGTTGACGTTACAACAGCTTTTACCTCTGCTGGGCAAAGATCACTGGATGGTAACTTTAGATCTCAAGGAAGCTTACCTTCATGTGCCTATAACACTAAGTTGCAGAAAGTATCTGCGTTTTCGAGCTGGAAATTCTCATTATCAGTTCTCTGCATTGCCCTTTGGCTTATCTACTGCGCCCAGAGTATTCACAAAGGTTCTGGCTCCAGTGATAGCTTACTTCAGGCTAAAAGGAATTCAAATCTATCCTTACTTGAACGATTGCCTGATTCTGGCTCAAGAAAAGGAAGACCTTCTACAGCATTTGGAATATGTCATAGCAGTGCTAAGATGCCTAGGGTATTCTGTGAACGAAATAAAGTCCAGTCTAGTACCCTCTCAAGACATGTGCTTTCTGGGTGTGAGACTGAATACAGCAGCCCAGATGGCCTTTTTAACCCCGGACAAACAAAAGACTCTTTCCAGTTACTTCCATCAACTATCTTTTCAGTCCGGGCTGACTGCAAGGACAGTCCTTCAAGCCTTAGGGTTCATGGCATCTTGTATTCTGGTGCTTCCCAATGCCAAACTGCATATGAGGAAGCTACAATGGTATCTCAAAAATGTATGGACACAGCACTGCCAGGATTTGGACACTGTCATTCAAATAATACCTTGCATTCAAAAGGAATTTTTGTGGTGGGCTCAGGAATGTCACCTAAACAAGGGACTCTCTGTGACCCGGCCAGAGGAGAGTCAAATTCTAACGACAGATGCCTCAGACATTGCTTGGGGAGCTCATCTAAATGGAAAGTGGATACAAGACAAGTGGCCTGCCAGACTACAGCATCTACATATCAACATGAAGGAGATGTTAGCAGTCCAGTTTGCATTAATGGCTTTCAAGGAGTTACTTCTTCCAGGGCAGGTGTTGATTCTAACAGACAACACAACTGTCATGTGGTACATCAACAAACAAGGGGAACACATTCTTACCCATTGTGCAGGCAAGCAATGATTTTATGGGAGACTGCGCTCAGCTTGCAACTAACTCTTCAGGCAAGGTTTCTGCCGGGAGCACAGAACTCCTTAGCAGATGTGTTAAGCAGACAAATCATGGATCCCCACGAGTGGAAACTGGATCTTCATGTATTTCAAAAGTTGACAGTGTCCTGGGGAACTCCAGACATAGATCTGTTCGCTTCTCCACTAAACCACCAGCTGCCAAAGTTTTGCACAAAGAGGATGTTCTTCGTCTTCCCTTGCTGCAGTCCTGACTATTGGGTATAGTCCGCGTCCCAGTCGGCCCGAATACCAGAGTATAAGGCTGACGTCGGTCATGAGACTGATGTCAGTACGTCAGGGTACTCGCATGACCCATTTCCTCAGTCTTTGCCGCATGGTCCGATGCAGAAGCAATTTAGTGCAGGTTGGCGTTCTGAGATTTTCCAAACCGGAGTTTCAGACCGAAACAGAGTTGAACATTTTGGTTTTTCTTGCCTCAGTATTTAACCGGATGTCAGAAAAAGTGAATAACTGTATTTCTTGTGGGAAGCAGATACCGCATAGGGATTATCATACATTGTGTATACCTTGTTTAGGGCCTGAGCACGACGTTGTTGGTTGCCGCTCTTGTGCTAGATTTAACAAGCGCACTATTAAGAGGAGGCTTGATTGTGCTAGGTTAGTGTTTGGGAAGCGTTGCAATTATAATATGCCGCCGGATGCAAGGACAAAACAGTGAAGCCTAGGGGTGAGGAACCGCAGTCCCGGACGCCGGTTCTTTAGAAGGCTCAGGGGAGCCAGAGGTTTTGCCAGGAGTCTCTATGGAGTCTCAGGCAGATACTTTACTGTTACAGGATGTGCCCTCTCAGGAGGTAGGCCAGGCTGAGGGGGCTTCTCAGGTAACTGTTCTTCCCTCTCTTCCCAAGGTAGTTAGGGCCTCTCCTTCTGTTGCCAAAGCTTCTTTTAGAGGTAGGCCAAGTTCAGCTTCTGTGGGGCTTCTCCTAGCATTTCGGCTCTGTGCCTAAGAAACATATGCTTAAAATGGCAGAAGATTTGATTACTCTGATTAGAGGTTCTATGCCCCGCCTGATAAGAGGCCTAGGGTGGAACAGGAGTTTGATAGTTTTGAACAGTGTTCACAGGCTTCAGAGTCTTCTGTGGAAGACTTGCAAGAGTTTCCTGCTTATTCTGATTCTGATGTGGATGATTCCACTCCTACAGCTTCTCCTCCTGAGGATTTTTCATTTTCAGAGACTCTTCACTCCATGAGGGAGCACTTTAAATGGGAAGGCCAGGATTACTCTGATTCCAGGAAAAGGCTTAGGGAATTCTTGTTTTACCCCAGCATAGGCCCTTAGCTATTCCTCCTGTGTTGAATGTGGTGGAGGATGTTTTGCAGAGGCTTCCCTGAACCCTGACTCCTTGCCTCCTGCTCCTGTTAAGCCTGATAGGTATTATAGGGTGCCAAGCTCATAAGTATTTGTTTAAGAGTCCCAGGGCGGACCCAGAAACTGTTTCTCAGGGGCCTAAAGGTGTTAAAGCTTCTGTGGTTAAAAATCCTGTACCCTCTGATAAAGAGGCAAGGGCTTTGGATAGGTGGGGTAAGAAAGTATATACTTCTTCCACTCTAGCCATGAGGGCGTTGAATTGTCAGTTTCATATGCTGAAATATCAGAATTATCTCCTTTCACAATTGAAATCTAAGGTGCATGCTTGGCGGAAGGTATTGAGTGTAAAGAATTGCTGGATTTGGTTCATGTGTCTGAACAAGTGGGTAAGCATTCTTTGCAGTGTGGTTTTGATGCTGTTCAGGCCTCCTCGAGGGTGGCTGCTACTAGTTCTGTTCTTCAGACATGCCTGGTTGAAGGATCAGAATTTAGCTGAGCATGTTAAGACCAGGATTTTGGATGCTCCTTTACAGTCTGATGTGTTGTTTGGACCGCCTGTGGAAGCAGTTTTAAAGAAAATGGAGGACAAAGCTAAGTCTATGCAGACTGTTAAAGATTTTTGCAGGTGCAGCCTCCAAGTTTAGTAGAAATTGGCCTGCTAAGGGGTGGACATATCCTGATTATGGTTCCCAGTCTAGGGGTAGGTATAGACGTGGTTGGGGCAAGGCCCAAGGAGGCCTAGATCAGACAGTTCACCCGCCCAGACTTCTGGTGAGGGCAGGGAAGCAGAACCAATGACCTGCCTTTTCAGCTGCCAGTGGACTCCCTGGCAGCTCCTTTGGGAGGAAGATTGTCTCTTTTCAAAGAAAATTGGGATTTAATCACTCAAGACAGATGGGTGCTGGATATCATTCATCACGGTTACAGATTTTATTTCCACACAATGCCCCCTTTCAAAGGCATGCCAGATGTTCCTCCTCCACAAAGAATAGAGGCTCACAAGCAAGTTTCTCAGTTACTCCAGATAGGGGCCATTCAGCCAGTCCCTGTATCAGAAAGGGGCCTAGGATTTTATTCTCGCCTGTTCCTAGTACCAAAGAAGGGGAACACGTGGAGACCAATTTTGGATTTATCTATCCTCAACACTTATCTGGACATTCCCAAGTTCAAGATGTTGACGTTACAGCAACTGTTACCTCTGCTGGGCAAGGATCACTGGATGGTAACTTTGGATCTCAAGGAAGCCTACCTTCATGTGCCTATAAGGCTAAGTTGCAGAAAGTATCTGCGATTAACTGGAGATTTTCATTATCAGTTCTCTGCATTGCCCTTTGGCTTATCTACTGAGAGTATTCACAAAGGTTCTGGCTCCAGTGATAGCTTACTTCAGGCTTCAAGGCATTCAAATCTATCCTTACTTGGACGACTGCCTGATTCTGGCTCAAGAAAAGGAAGACCTTCTACAGCATCTGGAATATGTCATAGCAGTGCTAAGATGCCTAGGGTATTCTGTGAACGAAATAAAGTCCAGTCTAGTACCCTCTCAAGACATGTGCTTTCTGGGTGTGAGACTGAATACAGCAGCCCAGATGGCCTTTTTAACCCCGGACAAACAAAAGAGTCTGTCACTTTACTTCCATCAACTATCTCATCAGTCCGTGCTGACTGCAAGGACAGTCCTTCAAGCATTAGGGTTCATGGCATCTTGTATTCTGGTGCTTCCCAATGCCAAACTGCATATGAGGAAGCTGCAATGGTATCTCAAAATGTATGGACACAGCACTGCCAAGATTTCGACACTGTCATTCATATAATACCTTGCCTTCAAAAGGAATTCTTGTGGTGGGCTCAGGAATGTCACCTAAACAAGGGACTCTCTGTGACCAGTCAGATTTTAACGACAGATGCCTCGGACACTGCTTGGGGAGCTCATCTAAATGGAAAGTGGATACAAGACAAGTGGCCTGCCAGACTACAGCATCTACATATCAACATGAAGGAGATGTTAGCAGTCCAGTTTGCATTGATGTCAAGGAGTTACTTCTTCCAGGGCGGGTGTTGTTTCAAACAGACAACACAACTGTCATGTGGTACATCAACAAGCAGGGGGGAACACTTTCTTACCCTCTAGGCGGGCAAGAAATGTTTTTAGGGGAGCCGGCGTAAGGCCTGCAACTGACTCTTCAGGCAAGGTTTCTGCCAGGAGCACAGAACTCCCTAGCAGATGTATTAAGCAGACAAATCATGGATCCCCACGAGTGGAAACTGGATCTTCATGTATTTCAGAAATTGACAGTGTCATGGGGAACTCCAGACATAGATCTGTTCGCTTCTCCACTAAACCACCAGCTGCCAAAGTATTGCACAAAGGGGTTTCATCACACAGCTTGGAAAGTGGATGCTCTGTCTTTCAGTTGGAGAAACCTTCATGTCTATGCCTTTCCACCTCTGCCTCTTCTTCCAAGGGTATTATTAAAGGTCAGACAAGACAGGCCAAGGATGATTTTGATAGCTCCAGATTGGCCTCGGCAACACTGGTACCCACTTCTAAGGAGTCTTGTAAAGAAGCCTCCATGGCCTTTACCTCTGATTCCTCATCTGTTATCTCAGAAGGACGGTCATCTGCTCAATGTCAAGCTTCAATCTCTTCATCTCACAGCTTGGCATATTCTGTGTTGAAGCACAGCAGGTCTCAGCTTCCTCAACAAGTTTTAAATGTGATTATGGAAGCTAGAAGGCCTACTACTAGGAGAGTGTACGCAGACAAATGGAAGAGATTTTTATTTTGGAGTACAGCAAAGAATTTGGAGATTTCAGAGCCTAATTTGAGTGTGGCTCTTCAATATCTTACTGAATTATTGGACAAAGGTTTGTCCTTCTCTTCCATAAAGATTCATGCTGCAGCAATTTCAGCTCACTATGATTGTGACCCACCTTTGTTTTCGCATCTTTTGTTCAAGCAGTTTCTTAGAGGGGCAAAGACTATAAGACCGCCACGTAGAGCTCCTACTCCTGCTTGGGATCTCAATTTTGTGTTGGAAAAACTTACTCTACAACCTTTTGAGCCTGCAGCTACTGCTGAATTGAAATATTTGTCATGGAAGACTGCTTTTCTGTTGGCTATTACTTCTGCAAGAAGGGTGTCTGAGTTGCAGGCCCTTATGGCAGTAGAGCCCTTTTGGTTTTCCATAAGGACAGGGTTACTAATCCTTCCTTTATGCCTAAGGTGGTTTCTAGTGTGGCTTTAAACCAAACTATTCATTTGCCTACGTTTTGCAGATCCTCAAAATAAAGGGGAAAAGATTTTGCACACTTTAGATGTACACAGGCAATTGCGTTATTATTTGAGCAGGACTAAAGATTTTAGGCAGTCTCAGCAGTTACTTGTTTCTTTTGCTTTGAGTTCACAGGGCAAGCCTGTGTCAAAACAAACTATTTCTAGGTGGATTGGCTTTTGCATTGCATTTTGTTATTCCCATCATGGCAAAGAGGTTCCAGCTGGGATTAGGCCTCATTCCACTAGGGCTACTGCCACTTCAACAGCATTTCTAAGGGGTGGCAACTAAGGATATTCTGGAAGCAGCTACTTGGAGTTCAGTGCATACTTTCTCTAGGCATTATCACCTGCCTATATACTCTAAGACTAGGGCTGGTTTTGCCACAGCTGTTTTACAAGGCATGTTGTCAGCTCCTGCTACTTTATAATTTGCCAGCCTCCCTTACCTCTGCTTTGGGATTCTACAATAGTCAGGACTGCAGCAAGGGAAGACGAAGAACATAGTACAGTTTTGTACCTACCATAAATGTAGATGTTCGAGGATTCCCTTGCTGCAGTCCAACCCTCCCTCCTTCCCCTCTGTGTTTCAGGGTGGTTGTGTAGGTGAGTTTACATGCTTATATTTTTGTATATATTGCTGTATATATTGTACATGTTTTTTGGTGCAGGTTGTTTTTGGGACTTGTCTTTTTGGGTCTTCTGACATCTGGGGCAAGAAAAGACTGAGGAAATGACGCCGGTCATGCGATTAGTACCCTGACGCACTGACGCCAGTCTACATGACCGACGCCAGCCTTATACTCTGGTATTCGGGCCGACTGGGACGCGGACTATACCCAATAGTCAGGACTGCAGCAAGGGAATCCTCGAACATCTACATTTATGGTAGGTACAAAACTGTACTTTTCATCACACAGCTTGGAAAGTGGATGCTCTTTCTTTCAGTTGGAAAAATCTTCATGTGTATGCGTTTCCACCTCTGCCTCTTCTTCCAAAGGTGCTTCTAAAGGTCAGACAAGACAAGCCAAGGATGATTTTAATAGCTCCAGATTGGCCTCGGCAGCACTGGTACCCATTACTGAGGAGTCTGGTAAAGAAGCCTCCATGGCCTTTACCCTTGATTCCACATCTGTTGTCTCAGAAGGACGGTCGCCTGCTCAATGTCAAGCTTCACTCTCTTCATCTAACAGCCTGGCATATTCTGTTTTGAAAGACAGCAGGTCTCAACTTCCTCAACAAGTTTTAAATGTGATTATGGAAGCCAGAAGACCTAGTACAAGGAAAGTGTACGAGAAAAATGGAAGAGATTTTTATTTTGGACTGCAGCAAAGAATCTGGAGATTTCGGAGCCTAATTTGAGTGTGGCTCTTCAATATCTTACTGAGTTATTGGACAAAGGTTTGTCTTTCTCTTCCATTAAGATTCATGCTGCAGCAATTTCAGCTCACTATGATTGTGACCCACCATTGTTTTCACATCCTTTGTTCAAGCAATTTCTTAGAGGGGCAAAGAATATAAGACCCCCACGTAGAGCTCCTACTCCTGCTTGGGATCTCAATTTTGTGTTGGAGAAACTTACTCTACAACCTTTTGAGCCTGCAGCTACTGCTGAACTGAAATACTTGTCATGGAAGACTGCTTTTTTGTTGGCCATTACTTCTGCAAGAAGGGTTTCTGAGTTACAGGCCCTTATGGCGGTTGAGCCTTTTTTGATTTTTCATAAGGATAGGGTATCATTACGTACTAATCCTTCCTTTATGCCTAAAGTGGTTTCTAGTGTGGCTTTAAACCAAACTATTCATTTGCCTACGTTTTATGCAGATCCCCAAAATAAAGGGGAAAAGATTTTGCACACTTTAGATGTACACAGGCAATTGCGTTATTATTTGAGCAGGACTAAGGATTTCAGGCAGTCTCAGCAGTTATTTGTTTCTTTTGCTTTGAGTTCTCAGGGCAAGCCTGTGTCAAAACAAACTATTTCTAGATGGATTGGGTGTTGCATTACATTTTGTTATTCCCATCATGGCAAGGAGATTCCAGCTGGGATTAGGCCTCATTCCACTAGGGCTACTGCCACTTCAACAGCATTTCTGAGGGGGGTGGCAACTAAGGATATTTTGGAGGCAGCTACTTGGAGTTCAGTGCATACTTTCTCTAAGCATTATCACATTCCTCTCTACTCTAAGTCTAGGGCTGGTTTTGCCACAGCTATTTTGCAGGGCATGTTGTCAGTTCCTGCTTCCTTATGATTTGCCAGCCTCCCTTACCTCTGCTTTGGGATTCTACCCAATAGTTAGGACTGCAGCAATGTGGAATGAAGAACATAGTACAGTTTTGTACCTACCATAAATGTAGATGTTCGAGGATCCACATTGCTGCAGTCCAATTTACCCTCCCTCCTTCCCCTCTGTGTTTAGGGGTGGTTGTGTAGGTGAGGTTATATTCTGCTAATTTTGTATATTTTGTATATATATATATTTTGGTGCAGGTATGTTGGGAGTTTTTGGTTTTTGGCCTTATCTTTTCAGGGTCTTCTGACATCTGGGGCAAGAAAAGACTGAGGATATGACGTCAGTCATGCGCATTAGTACCCTGACGTACTGACGTCAGTCTAATGCGCCCTGACCGACGTCAGCCATATACTTTGGTATTCGGGCCGACTGGACAGCGGACTACCCAATAGTTAGGACTGCAGCAATGTGGATCCTCGAACATCTACATTTATGGTAGGTACAAAACTGTACTTTCTCTCTCAACACAGGTCTTACCTTATTAATTTCAACTCTTCTTTAATGTTTTATATCAGATGCTTCTAACATTGCTTGGGGGGCTGTGTTGAAAGGGATGAAAGTGCAAGGTCAGACAAAAGCACATCAGTGACAATAAGGTGCTAGCAAAATAAATGCTTTGAAAGCCTTAAATCATCTGTGGATCCCCAAGACCTCTTCAGGTTATCACAGACAGACTCGCAACAGTGCAGCACATAAACCAGGGGGTACCAGATATTTCTTTGAATATGTATCAGGATGGTCTGGGAAGTGGCACCTCAGTTCAATTTGATTCTTCAGGCCATATTTATTCAGTCAGAGCAAAATATTGTAGCAAGCAAGCTGACCAGCACAAATCCTCATAAATCAAAATTGCACCCATGGGGTCTTCCAAGAATTGATCTAGCTGTGAGAAATACCTCAAATAGATCTGTTTGCCTTCTTTCAAAACAGGCAGTTAAAGATGTTCACCTCAATATTCTTTGTAAACAAGCTTGGAAAACTGTTAGCTTATCATCTCATTCCCATGAAAGGCAGTGTTTCCTGTATCCTTTTCTACCCTTTCCACTAATACTACTGGTTGATCTAAAGATCCAGAAGGACTCTAAAGATGACAGTGATGGCTTCTTTTTGGCCCAGGTAACAATGATTTTCCTTACTTTGGACACTGGCCAGGAAGAATTAGCTCAAGCTTCCCCGCAGACTGGATTTACTTGTAGAAGACAGGGGTTGTTTGATGCACCTTAACCTGGAAATACTTCATTTGACGGACTGAATGACAGTTTTGATACCCATTTTTTCTGAGAATATGCAGTAAGTACTAAAGGAGGCTAAGAAATCTTCTACTAGCAAGTCTTGTGTGTAAGTTGAAGAGTTTATCTAGTTTGTGCCATATTAAAAACCAGGACCCATTTAAGGCCTGGATGCATTTGTTTCTTGATCATTTGGGTGAGTTATCCTCTGGCCTTTCTTACTTCATCAACTTCTCTTTCAGACATTTCTGCATATCTACCCTTGAACCCCCCCCCTTCTACTGATCTTCAAGTCAAGCAAATATTAAAAGAAGTTTTTACATATCCATCCACCTTTCATGGGATCTTAACATTGTACTTTGGGGAAAAAAGAAGAAAAACTGCCATTTGATCTAGCTCATTAGGCTGTCGGAAAACTGTGTAACTGATTGCTCTGACTTCTGCAAGAAGAATGTTTAAATGCAATTAGATATCCAATTTTTCACAAGGGCAGGGTTTCTTTGAGAATAAATTCTCCTTTTGTGGCTAAAGTGGTTTCATAGTTTACCTTCACCCAGTCCATTATTTTCCCTGTTTTCTTTCCAGAACTGAAAAACAAGGGAGACAAATCCTCCATACTCTTGATGTGTACAGGCAGCTCAGATCCTTTTTTGGTCAGAACCAGATCTTTCAGGATAGTGGATCAGATATTTGTCTCCTGTGAAAGTAAGAAAAAAGGGCAACCAGTTTCAAAGCAGGCAGTTTATGTATGGTTGTCTCATGCTATTTATTTTTGTTATTTTCACCTGAACACCCTACTTCCAAGTGGGGTTAGGGCCCACTTTGTCAGAGACTTTGGTTTCTTCTGTGCCTTTCTGGAAAGGCATGGACACGAGAAATATTCTAGCGGCAGAAGCTTGGCCCACAGTACATTCACAAAACATTATAAACTGTATTCCTTTCCCAGGTTCAGAAAACGCTTTGGTTAAATAAGCCCTAGTAAAGATAGTCAGCCATATATAGGTAATTAAATATAAATAATAATAATATTGACACCTGTTGACTGAAGTTATCGTACTCTGCTCACCATTTTCAGACCATTCGGAGATCCAACTTCTTCTCTTTGCTGAAAGCCATAAGATTCCGTCTCTGGTAGTCCTCCACAATTCTTACTCTAACCCTAATCCGCAAGTATCGTCACTCACACTTGTTTGAGATCCTTGGCCCATAAACACTGCCAAGTGTACTGAATGACCAATCAAAGTACAGACACAACGCACGAATAACATCCGCACTTGATAATAAACGGGTGTAGTTGTGTCTTCTTAACTGTCATCATTTTGTTGCTACTCTTGTCTAGTAACTCTTCATGTAACCCCCCCCCCCAGACAAGATGAGTGCAAAAAGAAAGAGCTATTCCATCGAGTACAAGAAAGGAATCGTGGAGGACTCCCAGAGACAGAATCTTACGGCTTTCTGCAAAGAGAAGAAGTTGGATCTCTGAATGGTCTGAAAATGGTGAGCGGGGTAGAATAACCTCAGCCAACAGGTGGATGAGGGAAATGCTAAGAAGTGCAAGTGTGGTTCAGGTCGGCAACCATTATTTCCTGAACTGGACGACATCATCTGTGCATGGATTGCTAACAGGAGAGCAAAGGCTTTGGTTGTGCGCAGGGCTGATGTTCAAGCTTTTGCCCATGCAATGGCTCCACAGTTAGAAATATCCCTAGAAGAATTCAAAGCATCACAACACTGGATGGATGGCTTCCTTCAGCAATATGAACTGTCTCTAAGAAGATCAACAACACTGTGCAAGCTGGGAGATACTGAAGTTATTAAATGTGCACTTACATTCAAGTCCTTTGTTGATGGCATCGACTTTTCTAAATACCAAATCTCCAACATGATTGCTATGGATGAAACTGCAATGTATATGGGCCAAGGATCTCAAACAACAATTGATCACAGGGGTGCCTCATTAATCTACATTCCCTCCACTGGTTACGAAAGTTACCTGTATTTCGGCAATCCATCTGGATGGAAAGAAAACACCACCTCTTATCATTAGTAAGGACAAGAAAGATAAGATTGAACGTGTTTCAGACATTTACATTCTTGAAACCAAAAAAGCCTGGTGCACACAAGCAGTTATAAGAAAGTGGGTCGATCTAATGCTGCCACTTGTTTTGTGGGGTGGCAAAAGAGGGGATTTAACCAGCACTCATTGTGCTAAAGACCTGAAGAACTTCCTTGCAGAGAGAAGAATAGATCAAGCAATGATTCCCGCAGGAATGACTGCCGATCTCCAGACTCTTGATATTGCAATAAACAAGCCATTCAAGGACCATTTGCATGTGAAACTCAATGACTACATTGAAAATAGAATGGAGAGAAATCAGCATGGAAACCTTGTGAAGCATATCCTGCAAGAGGTCATGACTTGGGTGAAGAATTCATGGGATAAAATCATTGACAGCTGTGTTGCCAATGCACTACGAGGAGGCTACATGGACAAGAAGTGCTCATTTAAGGAGATCTATTGCTGGACATGACAGATTGGGGCCAATGGTTCTACAGGAAATGGAGTAGCAAGAAATTCAGCCCAGAATTCAGTGTTTGGAGAGATGTCCTTCAAGAATGCAACTGCAGTCATAACATATGGGTTGTCCTGCCTCAGGCAGCCCTCGGTCAGCCAGATTCCAAAGTCTGGGTCCGACGTCGGCTGATGTCGCTTTTCTCTCCGACGTCAGAGCGGCTGGAGTACATAAGCATCAGCTGACGCCATTTTCTTCAATCTTTCTTGCCGCGCGGTGCTCGAAGCAGAAGCAGTTCGCAAGTGCCGGTCGGTCAGCTCCTGTATTCTTCGATTCCGAAGTCATCAAAAAAGCTAAGTACCCCGTTAGGGACCTTTTCTTGCCTCAGCCGATGTCAGAAATTACTGAAAAAGTTAACAATTGTCTTTCTTGTGGTAAACAAATACCTCATAAGGATTTCCACTCTCACTGTCTTCCTTGCCTTGGCCCAGACCACGACGTCTCTGCCTGTGTAGCCTGTGCTCGCTTCAACAAGCGCACTCTCAGGCGCCGGGCGGAGTTCGCTGAAGATTTTTTCAGCGAAAAATTTGCTTATACAATGCCGTCGGAACTTCCGACATCGCAAACCCCCAAGAAACGAAAAGACCGGGACCGACATCCTCGGCCCGCGTCTACCACCGACTCCACGCCAAAACCTACCGCGAGTGCTCCGGTTCCCCCTGAGACGGTTATCCCACCGCTCCGAACCGAAGACACCGCATTACTGATGGCTCCGATTCCGGATATCACTCCGCCAGTTATTGATTTTTTCTTCCGGATACCGCAACTGAGGAAATGCCCAAGACTATTGCTGTAGATAAGGTCACTCCTGCACGTGGAGCTGCCAGGCCTCCTATGGCCATGTCTATTAAGGCCTACACTAGGGCTAAGGCTGCCAGCAAGACCAAGCATCTTACTGCTAAAGCCTTACCTCAGCCTACTCCAGAGACACAAATTATGACTATGGCTGCTGACTTAATTTCTATGATTAGAGGTTCACAGGCCCATCCTGAGAGAGGATCCCAGCCTCCTTCTGAAAAAAGGCCCCGGGTTGAACCCTCTGACCCTATTCCTTCAGATGAAGATTCTGAGGACTCTGTCCACTCTGATGGCCAGGAAGAGCTCTTCCAGACCTATGAGGACTCGGATGCAGAGGATTCCATCCCCTCGGCCTCCCCTCCTGAGGATATTTCTTTTGGGGAAGTTCTGCATACCATGAGGGAACATTTCAAGTGGCAAGGCCAGGAATATTCTGATTCCAGAAAGCGCCTTCGGACTTTCCTTAAAAAGCCCCAGCACAGGCCCTTAGCTATTCCTCCTGTGCTTGATGTTTTGGATGATTTATATTCTGACTCTAGTGTTACCCCGGACACTCTTCCTCCTGCTCCAGCTAAGCCAGACAGGTATTACAGGGTCCCAGAAACACATTCCCATTTATTCAGGGCCCATTCTGCTGATTTGGAAACTATTTCTCAGGGACCTAAAGGTGTTTCAGCTTCCACCTCTAAAAATCCTTTGCCCTCCAACAGGGAAGCTAGGTCATTAGAGAGATGGGGTAAAAAGGTTTACACTTCCACTACTTTATCTATGAGAGCTTTGAATTGCCTTTTTCAACAATATCAGGATTTCCTGTTAGAAGATTTACAGAAAACATTGGCCTCTCCTGATCCTTTAGGCAGGAAGTCTTTGCAGGAAGCTGTACATAACTCTCAGCAAGTAAGCAATCACTTCCTGCAGTGTGGATATGATGCACTGGAAGCTTCATGTAGGGCAGCTATGACAGGGGCAGTCATTCGTAGACATGCATGGTTAAAAGATCAACCTCTACCAGATCATGTAAAGGCAAAACTTCTGGATGCACCTTTGGAAAAGAACAAGCTTTTTGGTGCTAATGCTAAGGATGTGTTAAAGTCCATCGAGGAAAAAGCAAAATCAGTTCAGACGGTGAAAGATTTCCTCCAGTTTCAACCCCCAGATTCAGTAGGAATTGGCCTTCAAAAAACTGGTCCTTTCCTAATCCTGAAAAATTTCAAAGGGGTAAAAACAGACGTGGCCGAGGAAGAGGACAATACAGAGGTCCTTACAGGGGACGACAATGGCAGCCAGCAAACCAAAGAAGTGACACAGGGGTTTCACCTGCCCCACAGCCACATTCTCAATGACTTTCCTCTACTTCCGCCTACCAGGGAACAAATAGAAGCTCCCTTGGGCGGGAAATTATCTCTGTTTGCAGACAATTGGCACAGACTGACAAAGGACAAATGGATTTTGGACATTATAGACCGAGGTTACAGGTTCCATTTTCATACCTTACCAAGAAAACAAGGCATGCCAAACCTACCACAAAACCAGAGGGCAGAGGCTATCAAGCAAATCTCTCAGATGAAAGCAATAGAAAGAGTTCCACAACAAGAACAAGGCCAGGGGTTTTACTCAAGACTGTTCCTTGTTCCAAGAAAAGAATCTCAATGGAGACCAATACTGGATTTGTCCGCATTAAACACCTTTCTCATAGTACCAAAATTCAAAATGCTGACTCTACAGCAACTCCTTCCCATGCTGGGCAAGGGGTCTTGGCTGATTACTCTGGACCTCAAGGAGGCATACCTGCATGTCCCTATCAGACACAGCTGCAGAAGATACCTCAGATTTCTTGCAGGGCCAGAGCATTATCAATTCTCAGCATTGCCATTTGGCTTATCTACTGCCCAGAGTATTCACAAAATGCCTGGCTTCAGTAATTGCTCATTGCAGGCTCCAGGGGATCCAGATTTACCCGTACCTGGACGACTGCCTCATACAAGCGGACGACAAATTGATGTTGACAAAAAACTTGGACTATGTCATACGATTATGTCAAGCTCTGGGATACACAGTCAACTTCCAAAAGTCAAGACTTCAGCCATCCCAGCAAATAATCTTCTTAGGAGCCAAATTAGACACAGCCTCTCAAATGGCTTACCTAACAGAAGACAAGCAAGAGAAGTTAACTCATTATTTCAAAGGTTTGGCAAAACTTACCCAGATGACTGCAAGGAGATTCCAGGCCCTGGGCTACATGGCATCCTGCATTCTCCTGGTTCCATTAGCAAGACTACACATGAGAAAGCTTCAATGGTACCTAAAAAGCCTATGGTCTCAGCACAGCAACAACTTAGAGACAACCATACCGCTCATTCCATGCCTACAAAAAGAATTCCTATGGTGGGCCTCGGTAAGCCAGGCAAACACAGGTATGTCATTCAAAAAACCACAGATAACACAGACCATGACCACAGACGCCTCAGACCTTGGATGGGGGGCGCACATGGAAGGCAGGTGTATACAAGGACAATGGTCTCCAAAGGAAATACATCTGCACATAAACCAAAAGGAAATGCTGGCAGTAATGCATGCCATCGAGGCCTTTCAACACCAACTCCAGCAAGGCCATTTACTGATACGGACAGACAACACCACTGTCATGTGGTATATAAACAAGCAAGGGGGCACCCATTCTTACCCCCTTTGCAGACTGACAATGCATCTTTGGGAAAAATCACTGAGCCTAAACATTCAGTTACAATCCCAGTTTGTTCCAGGCAAGGAAAATGTGCTGGCGGACAGCCTAAGCAGGAATTTCACAGATCCACATGAGTGGAGGTTACATCCGAAGATCTTCACACAGCTCACTTCGACATGGGGCAGGCCAGAAGTAGACCTATTTGCCTCTCACCTCAACCATCATCTACAAAAATTCTGCTCAAGGACATACCATCCACAAGCTTGGAAAATAGATGCTCTCTCATTCAACTGGAACTTCCTAAAAATCTATGCATTCCCACCTCTGCCACTGATGACCTGAGTATTACTAAAGATCAAAGCAGAGAGACCCAAGGGGATCCTAATAGCTCCGGACTGGCCAAGACAACACTGGTATCCACTACTACGGAGCATATGTCACACCAAGAAGTGGGCCCTTCCACAATGGCCTCTACTTTTGACTCAACACAACTTCAAAACAGTGCATCCAAACCTTCAGACACTGCAGCTAACAGCCTGGGAGATCCCATGAATAACCTCAACCTATCTCTCTCCAAGGAAGTTCAGTGGATACTAACAGAGGCTCGAAGACCATCTACCAGAAAGGTTTACTTAGCAAAATGGAAGAGATTCAGCATTTGGAATACCAGCAAGGGACATGATGCATCATTATTGAACATCCCACTCATCCTGGAATATTTGGCAGGTATGCTAAAGAATGGACTTTCATATTCTTCCATAAAGATACATGCATCAGCTATTTCAGCTAGATATAACACTGATCCGCCTGTCTTTTCACATCCTTTGCTAAGGCAATTCCTCAGGGGAATCAAGAACATAAAGCCACCAAGGAAGGCTCCAGTGCCAGCCTGGGACCTCAATTTTGTTCTAGAAAAACTGACTCTACCTCCATTTGAGCCAGCAGCTTCAGTTGACTTGCAATTTCTTTCATGGAAGACAGCTTTCCTGTTGGCAATTACCTCAGCAAGAAGGGTTTCGGAACTACAGGCCCTAATGGCAATACCACCGTTCATAATTTTCCACAGAGACGGGGTTTAATTAAGGACCAACCCTACTTTTATGCCAAAGGTGGTATCTAGGGTTTCTTTAAATCAAGCTATTCATCTGCCTGCTTTCTTCCCTAATCCTGAGAATAAAGGGGAAAGACTGTTACATACCTTGGACATTCACAGACAACTTCGATACTACCTGGACAGAATCAAGACCAGTAGGAAGTCTGAACAACTTTTTGTAGCTTATGCCCCTGCAGTCCAAGGAAAAGCAATTTCAAAACAGACTATTTCAAAATGGATTGGACATTGCATCAGATTCTGTTATTCCTTTCATGGAAAGACTGTTCCAGCCAATGTCAGACCACATTCCACCAGAGCTACAGCCACCTCTACAGCATTCTTAAGAGGGGTGCCTACTAAGGACATTCTAGAAGCTGCTACATGGAGCTCCGTGCATACATTCTCCAAACACTACAATCTTCCTCTATACTCCAGATCCAGAACAGGCTTTGCTTCGGCAGTCCTGCAGGGTTTGATTGCCACACCATCTTTTTCCTAGAGCATTCCTCCTCCCCAGCTAAGCTATGGTATTCTACCCATATGTTATGACTGCAGTTGCATTCTTGAAGGACATAGTACAGTTTTGTACCTACCATAAATGTAGATGTCCGATAGATATGCAACTGCAGTCGGATTTTCCCTCCCTCCATACCCCTCTATGCCTAGGGTCAACTCCTATCCCTGTTTCTCTTAGCTGGGGATATCTGTTATGGTGTATCTGTTTATTGCTCATTTATTTGTCTGGAATCCTGTTTTTGTCTTCCAATTTGATTACAGCCTTCCTTGGAGGGCACCTGGCATCTGGGGCAAGAAACACTGAAGAAAATGGCGTTGGCTGATGCTTATGTACTCCAGCCGCTCTGACGTTGGAGAGAAAAGCGACATCAGCCGATGTCGGACCCAGACTTTCGAATCCGGCCGACCGAGGGCTGCCTGAGGCAGGACAACCCATATGTTATGACTGCAGTTGCATATCTATCGGACATCTACATTTATGGTAGGTACAAAACTGTACTTTATGACAACGTTCCAAAAGAAGATGACATGACTGTATTTGAATAACTTTTTTGTTATCAGGGCAACAAAATGGATTGCTTCTGCTTTCAGCTGCCAGTAATCTCTCATCAGTTTTATGACTTTATTGTACGGTATTAAGGTAACGTTTCATTATTTAAAAAAAATGTCCCTTAATAAAAATGATCAAGGGGTAATCACAAAGTAAGGCTGAACACACATATATTCTGTGTGTAAAACTAGTTCCCAGACTTCATGTTTATGATTTTCCATCATTCTTCTCTTAAGGGTTTGGGTACGGAATAAAGAAAGCAACACCACTCAAAAAGTGACAGTTATTCACCTGTTTTATTCCCCTTGGGATGTCAGTATTTAATGTTTTGAAGCAGTTATTTCTGTAAGGTGAGTTGAAACGTGCTTAAACTGGCAATGGAAAATAATTCACATATTTATTTTGGTCAAGGGCGATTTAGAACAGCAAACCATTGCTGTTTGTGTTAGACATTTAGATTTATTTTAAATGTATATGGTTCTGCTTTTGTACGTGTATTTTGTGTTGCAGAAACATAGTATTTTTAATTGACTGCAACACATGTATTGAGATTTTTCTTCACTTTCTGTTAGCATGAAATATAGCACTGTGAAAGCCAAGGTGTAGATATTCTGAAGTTGAGATGTTTGTTGCACTGTTTATGTAGAATTCTCACACAACTGTTAACGCGTTACCTAGAACATTTGCCCCAATAACAGGAATAAATGTAGATTTGTGTACATGAATAAATGTAGATTTTTGTACATGAAAACTGTTAAATGTAGATTTTTGTACATGAATAAATGTAGATTGTTGTACATGAAAAAAAAAGAAGACCTGGTCTTATTTTTGGGGAAACACGATAGTGAGGCACTTGATTCTCAAGAGAAGGGGGATCTGTATACTGGGACAAAGGGTTACTGTATATAGAGAGTGGACCCTTGAGGGAGGGCTAGAAGGTAAGAGGATTCAGCAGTTGGTAGTAACTACACCCTACCATCTGGCACTTCTAGCCATAGCCCATGATATTCCCTTTGAAGGTCATATGGACATAAAACATACAAAGAGATGTATTATGCAGAACTTTTATTGGCCTTGGATTTCCAGAGATGTAACGGGGCAAAGGTAGGCAAGGCAGGAGACAAGGTGAAAGCGCCTTTGATACCTTTGCCTGTGATTGAGGAGCCATTTCAGTGGGTAGCTATGGATATTGTAGGGCCTCTGAGTACCCCAAGTTCCACAGGGAAAAAGTATATCCTAGTGGTAGTAGATTATGCTACGAGATACCCTGAGGCAGTCACTTTTGTCCTTCATTGAGGCAGAAAAGGTGACAAATGCTTTGTTAGAGATTTTCAGCAGGGTAGGTTTCCCAAAAGAAATACTGACTGACAGAGGTGCCAATTTCATGTCAGAACTGCTGGCTTGTCTGTGGAAGTACTGTTGGTTTAAGCACCTAAAGATCACCCCTACCATCCTCAGACTAATGGTCTTGTTGAGAGGTTAAACTCTACACTCAAGTCCATGCTACGGGCATTTGCAGACCAGTTTAACAGGGAGTGGGACAATTATTTGCCCCATCTGTTTGCTTACAGAGAAGGTTCCCCAGGAATCCACAGGTTTTTCATCCTTTGAGTTGTTGTATGGGCATAGGGTGAGGGGGCCTTTAGATTTAATTTGAGATGAGTGGGAGGGTGTGTGAGAATCTTGCAAGGAGTCTGTTGTGGCATATATCCTAAACCTCAGGACAAGGCTCAGGGAACTCATGGGCTTGGTCTAGAAGAACCTGGCAGAAGCCCAACAGCAGAAAAAGGTCTGGTATGACAGGAATGCTCGAGCTAGAAGGTATGCTGTAGGGCAGCAGGTAATGGTTCTCATTCCTGTCAGACAAAACAAGCTGCAGGCAGCCTGGGAGGAGCCCTACAAGGTGGTAAGAAAGGTCAGTGATGTTAACTACATGGTGGAACTGCTAGGCAGGAGCACAAATTGTACCATGTTAACATTATGAAACCTTACCATGACAGGAAGTCCCTTGTGCTGAGTATTTGCAGTGGATTGCAGGAAGAGTCTGAGGGAGATCTGGTGGCTGATCTCCTCAGTGAGGCTCGGACTGACACCTCCGTGGAAGGGGTAGCAATGTCCCAGCAGCTATCTCCTACCCAGGTTCAAGAAATCTGAGCAGTTTTACAGGAGTTTGGGGACATGTTCACTGGGAAACCAGGGTGCACCCACCTGGTGCAGCACCAGATGGATACAGGACCCCAAAGGCCTATTAGGCAGGCTCCTTATAGGGTGCCGGAGAGAGTCAAACAGACTTTAAGGGAGGAGATACAGGAAATGTTGGAATTAGGGGTAATTCAAGAATCCAACAGTCCCTGGGCCTCCCCAGTAGTGCTGGTGCCATTGCAAGATGGCAGCACCAGGTTCCGTGTGGACAACAGGAAATTAAATAGTCACATGCTTAGCCCATGCCCATAACAGATAAAGCCCTAAAGCAGCTGGATGGGGCTAAGTATATTACCACCACTGATTTTACCAAGTGTTACTGGCAGGTGCCCTTGACTCCCAATGCTAGAGAGAGTTCACCCTTTGTAACTCCTTTTGGCTTGTACGAGTTCACAAAGATGCCCTTTGGGATGCAAAATGCCCCAGCAACTTTCCAGAGGCTGGTAGATCATATCCTACCAGGAGCAGGAGGATTTGCCCTTCCTTACCTAGATGATATTGCCATGTACAGTCATTCCTAGCAAGAGAACCTTCAGCATGTCAAGGAGTTGCTGGGCAGACTACAGAGGGCATGGTTGCCCATTAAGCCAAGGAGGGTATGGCAGAGATCTCCTACTTGGGACATAGAGTGGAGAGTGTTAAGATCAGGCCAAAACCTGCCAAAGTGGAAGCCATTCATTCATGGCCTGCATCTGTTACCAAAAAGCAGGTGAGAACATTTTTAGGGGCAGCAGGGTACTACAGAAAGTTTGTCCCTAGTTATAGTACCACAGCTGCCCCCCTCACAGACCTGACAAGGAAAAACAGGTCAGATATGGTAGTGTGGACCACAGCATGTGAGCAGGCATTCCAGAAGCTTAATGAAGCTTTGGGAGGACCCCCTGTGTTAGCCAGTCCAAATTACAGCAAAGAATTTGTTGTGCAGGTGGATGCTTCGAACCGTGGTGTGGGGGTGTACTTAGCCAGATTTCTTCAGAAGGAGAAGAGCACCTAGTGGTTTATCTCAGTCATAGGCTGCAACCCAGGTAAGAATGCTATGCAGCTGTAGAAAAGGAATGTCTAGCCATAGTGTGGGCACTACAGAAAATTCAGCCTTATCTGTATGGAAGAAAATTCACTGTAGTTACAGATCATAATCCCCTAACATGGTTACATCGAGCCAGCCAAATGCCAAGTTACTAAGATGGAGCCTAGGGTTGCAAGCATATGATGTATCAGTGCAACACCAAAGTGGGATTGGCAATGCCAACGCAGATGGGCTCTCAAGACAGGGAATGGGGTAAGGTATACCTAGATAGACCTAACCCTTTCAAGCAACGTTTCTCAAGGGTCATTTGAAAAACTAGCTTGAGTTCTCTGGGAGGGGGTGGGATTGTGAAGGCTGTCAGCCTAGCCAGATAGAATTTTGTAAATAATTCTGTCTCATTGTAAATATTAATATGATCCACAGGCTTGTGTAACAAATGTAAGAAAACTGCGTTATGTTCCGAGCTTCAAAAATGTAACCGCAGTGCAACCTGCTGGGAAAACAGCAGAAATGTGTGTAAACTCTATGCCTATGTAATGTATGATGTTATGTGATCCTATCTCGCCTACATTCTGTACTGATGGGTTCGGAGCCGATCCTCGGCTCCGACTCGGCACGCTATGCTATAGAGCGAAGTCTCTTATTGGCTGAGCTATTCTATATCCCAGGATGCACCACCACTACTTCCCCAGATCTCGTTTGCCGCTTACAAGCTAGGACGTGGTCTCGAACTTGGCTGAGCTAAGTGCTTTTTCTGAGAGTTTTTTTTGTCAGAAATTTCTTTAATCTTAACCCAAAAGCTGTTTTAACAGCTATCGTGTATAATTGTGTTTTTGTGGATATTTTGTGGTAAAATTTTGTGACTGGACAGGGAAAGGTTCCCGTTTAAGTTAAAGGGGCCTTCCCCTCGTTCTTTAGTGAGTCTTCTTGTTGTTTCGGAGAGGTCAAGTACCTGTTTTAGTTAGAGGGTTCTTGGCCCTCCTGTTGGTGTGTTTGTCATTCGTGTAATTTTTCTTGGGCTTTCGCCTCTCTTGTTCAAAAAAAAAAAAAATTTTTTTTGTTGTGCAAACCATTTGTACTGAGTTCCATACATAGTGTTTTTCTCTGGCAAAGTGAATAGTGTCTACAAGCATTATGTCTAAGGAGCATAGACCCTCAGGATTTAAAAAATGTACAAGATGCAACTACAAAATGTCCATCACGGACGATCACTCCTTATGCGTGTACTGTTTAGGCGCCAAACACCTTCAGGAGTCTTGCAGCGTGTGTCACGCTTTTTCCTCTCGGGTCCTCCAAGAGAGGAAAAATAAATTGATCTTAAAAGGGCTTATCAAACCCTCCTTCGAAGAGGCCTTATCTTCCTCTTCCTCTCCAGCTAAGAAAAAGAAATCGTCGGCTCCGACCAGCCCGTCGGAATCGACCACTAAGAAATCTAGGCAGGCTTCTCCATCAGCTCCACGGACTTCGGAGCCGAGGGCGGAATGGTCTGCCTCGATGCCTCCAGCCTCGACTCCGCTGGTTTCGGAGCCGATGGCTGGGGCTTCGAGAGGCGGGTCACCTTCATCGGCTCCACTGATTTTGGAGCCGATGAGGGTTGCCGGCTCAGACTCTTCCCCTTCGGCGCTGAAGCCCTCTTTGGCACCGAGGGAAATTGCTATGGAATCTCCCTCAGCACCGATATTGATCAAGTCTATTCGGAGCCGGTCCCCCAGTCCTTCGGAGCCGATGGAGAAGTCTGCTCGGACCCGGTCGGTCTCCTCCCGATCTTCCAAGATGTCGGATTCAGACATCGACAGGGTGCTCCAAAGGCTGTTTCAGTCTCCTGTATTCCAGAAATTAGTTTCGGCTCCAGCCCAATCGGCTTCGGAGCCGATGGCCCACCCTGTAGTTCTGGTTCCTCCTCCAACAGCCTCGGCACCGTTGGAGCCGGTGCTGGTGGAGCCGATGGAGGTTTTCGGGTCAGCTCCGACCCTTACTCCAACCCGGCTTTTGGGTCGGAGTTCGGTACACGGACCTCCTCAGTCGGCCCCGGGGGTGACGCTTCGGGACCGATGTTTTCGGTTCCGAGCCTTCCTCTCGGTGCGTCGGCTGCGGGGGTGCCATCTACTGTTGTGGCCCCGGGGGTTGGACCTTCCCAGGACTCTGGCGGTCCGGCCTTCAGGGCCATGAGGAGTGCTTTGGCCAAATCTTCTTTGGCTACCTCCACGGTCTCACCGGCACCTTCCCTAGACACGAAGACTGGGTCTTTTGTAGTCCCCCTGTCGCTAGACAGCGGAGCCCCGGGGCCTGAGGTGTCACCCCCAGTGGGGTTTCCCCCCCTCCTGGGGGTCCCTCTGAAGCTTCTTCGGAGGAACCCCCAAGGAAAAGACTGTGCAAGAGGAAGCACGTCGACTCCCCCGATGAGTCTCTCACGTCGGACACCGATCTTGATGATGCGGAGGGGTCCCCTAAGTCGTCCTCGGATGATGTCTCCTTTGCAGACATCTTGGAAGTCCTCAAACAACGAGGCGGCTGGCATTCCAAACCCCCTTCCGCTGACGAGTTGGTTTTCCTCAAGGCCTTCGGGGCTCAGCCCTCCGCCTCCTGGGTGTCTCTGCCCTTCGACGAGCTCCTCGATTTGATTTGTCGAAGGGCGTGGGAGCATCCAGACTCTGTGGAACCAGTGCTGGCTTGCCCAAATAAATTCTTATCAGCACCCCCAGAGAAGGAGTTTCTGACCAAAGGTGTGGCTGTAGATGCCCTGGTGGTGGCATCTGCTACCCAACAAGATGTAGCAGAGGCTTCGACGTCCGTCCATCCTCCTAATAAGGAGTCTAGGAGCATGGACCGGTACGGGAAGCGCACCCTCAGTTCAGTGGCCTTTACCTTAAGGTCCCTGAACTATTTGACGCACTTCACTAGACTTCAGAGGGATCTGGTCAAGGAGCTTTCAGATACCCTCTTGGGTAACCTACCTGAGCAGCTGGCCCAGACAGTTGGCTCTCAGTTGGCTACTCTGTCATCGATATCAAACTCGTCCATGAGGCTCATTTCGTATGCAGCCGAGGGGGCGAGTAGAGCGGCGGGTGCGGGTGTTGCTCTACGGAGGCAAGCCTGGCTCCGCCTGTGTCATTTTGCGGAAGCCTTTAAGTCTTCCTTTGCCGATGCTCCCTTTGATGGGTCCTCTTTGTTTGGACCCAAGGTAAAGGACACATTGACCCGCTGTGAACAAGAAGGTAAGACTTTGACTGCCGTAGGGGCAAGGTTTTCCACTCCCTTTCGGCCTTACCCCAAAGCTAAAAGAGGAGGGAAAATGTGGTTCTGTAAATCCCAGAAGTCTTATCCCTCGCAGCAGGACGATCCCCCTTCTAGAGGCAGAGGAGGGGGAAATTTTTCAGGATGACGCCGTCCCAGAGGCGGCAGAGGCCCCCGCAACACTGGAGACCGCGAGTCCTTTCGTGGCTCTTCAACCTTCCACAATCCCTGAAGGATTGCCCGACTGTGCAGCTCCGGAGCCATTCGGGGGTTGTTTTTCGAGGCACCTAAAAGCCTGGGAGGGTATCACTCAGGACCGAAGGGTGCTTCGAATCATTGCCGGAGGTTACGCCATCCCCTTTTCTCACCCCCCTCTGCCGTCCAGGAAAATCCCAGACCCGCCACCCAGTCAACGGGAAATTGCAGCCTTCGAAATCTCAAAGCTGCTTCAAAAAGGAGTCATCCAACCGGTCCCCGCAGAGCAGACCGGATTAGGGACTTACTCAAAATTCTTTTTGGTGCCAAAAAAGACCGGGGACTTGAGGCCCATTTTGGATCTCAGCAACCTAAATCGATCAGTCAAGAAGTCCAAGTTCCGAATGGTCACCTTACAATCCATTCTCCCACTGCTGGAGAAATGTGTTTGGATGTGCTCCATAGATCTCAAGGACGCCTATTATCACATCCTGATAGATCAGGCGTCCAGGAGACATTTGCGCTTCAGCCTGGGAGACAGTCATTTTCAGTTCTGCACACTGCCCTTTGGTCTCACCACTGCCCCCAGGGTGTTCACCAAATGTTTGGCGGTTGTGACTGCTCACCTGAGGAGTCTAGGATTCCAGGTGTTTCCGTATCTGGACGACTGGCTCCTAACTGCCACCTCCAGGCGTCTACTATTGCAGAACCTACAAGCCACCATATCACTAGGCACTTCCCTTGGAATCGCCTTCAATTGGCCAAAGTCTGTGTTGCTGCCATCTCAGTGCATAAGGTTCATCGGAGTAGAGATAGACTCAAACCTAATGCGGGTCTATCTTCCTACAGAAAGGATACAGACTATACGGGCTCAAGTCCGAGCCTTGCTTCTCAAATCCAAAGCCCCAGCCAGGATGGTCCTGCAGCTATTAGGCTCCATGTCGGCCACTGTTCTCCTAGTCCCCTTAGCAAGATTGCATATGAGAATTCTCCAGTGGCTCCTGTCGACCCAGTGGTCCTTTCAGGATCTCCCTCTCAGTCACCTCATACGGATCATGGAAACCTGCAAACGGGACCTTCGCTGGTGGCTGGTGTCCTCCAGTCTGGATCAGGGACGACCCTTCGTTCCACCTCCTCCTATGGCCACATTGACGATGGACGCCTCCCAGACTGGGTGGGGGAGGCATTACCTGGGCAGGTCAGTCCAAGGCAATTGGCATTCCGACGAGAGTCTCCTTCACATCAACATTCTAGAAATGAGGGCGGTGCTTCTATCTCTACAAGCCCTCCACGATTACCTCCCTCAGGGCGTAATTGCCATTCAGTCCAACATGTCAGTAGTCTGGTATCTGAACAAGCAGGGAGGGACCAGATCCTACCCCCTTTGCAGAGAGGCCATGAGAGTATGGGAATGGGCAGTGGCGACCAGACGTTTTCTGGTAGCGACTCATATCCCTGGGAGATCCAACGTGATAGCCGACAGACTAAGCAGAACTATTCTCTCTCCTCACGAGTGGTCTCTGAATGATGCAGTGGCAACTCAGATCTTCAGAAGATGGGGAACTCCTTGTTGCGACCTTTTCACAACCCCGCTCAACGCGAAGTGCAGAAAATTCTTCTCTCTCACTCCAGCTCCGGGGGAGATTCCCATGGATGCCTTAGCCCATCCTTGGCCCACTGGCTTGCTATACGCCTTCCCTCCGGTTCCCCTCCTTCCCAGAGTGATCCAAAAGGCGACTCACTTAGGGAGCAAGATGATTTTAGTTGCCCCTTACTGGCCTCGTCAGGTATGGTTTCCCTATCTTCGGAAATATGCACTAGACAGTCCATGGTTCCTGGATCAGATCCCGGACCTATTGATTTACCAGTCGGGACAACTCCATCAGTCCCTTCACTCTTTGAAGTTAACAGCTTGGCTCCTCCTCTTCCGACTATAGTCAGGAATCATACTTTAGACCCGGAAGTCATACGTATCTTATCCTCGGCCCACAAGTCTGCCACTAGGAAATTGTATACTAGCAAATGGAAGAGATTTGCTATTTGGGTTCAACTCCGGGGTCTAGATCCCATCACTGTCCCGGTGTCAGAAGTCCTGAAGTTTCTAACTTCCCTATTCAATCAAGGTTCTTCAGTCTCTACCATCAAGGTCCAATTGGCAGCTATTTCCAATTTTCATGAATCTATAAACCCACCTTTGATGAGCAACAGATTGTGTAAAACCTTCATAAAAGGTGCTGCGCTTTTACGACCTCCGATTTCTCATCCTGCTCCACCGTGGGATCTCGATGTGGTATTACGTGCCTTAACCTCCTCCCCCTTCGAACCGGCAGCAACTTGTGACTTGAAATTTCTTTCTTGGAAAACTGCCTTTCTGGTTGCGATTACTTCAGCCAGAAGGGTTTCAGAGCTTCAAGCTCTATCTGTCAAACGACCGTACCTGGTTTTTCACAAAGGTAGAGTATCCCTCAGGCCTAACCCATCCTTTGTTCCTAAAGTTTGTTCCAGTTTTTACCTGCAACAGTCATTAGAACTTCCAGTTTTCTTCCCAAAGTACTCAAACAAAGCGGAATACATCTTCCACACATTGGATGTTCACAGGCAATTGCGCTTTTATTTAGATAGGACCCAACAAACATGGAAAACAGATCAATTGTTTGTGTCCTTTTCGGACAATAAATTGGGCAAAGCCGTCACGAAGGTCACTATTGCCAAGTGGATCAGGGACTGTATTAGTCAAGCTTATTCCTCTTCTAATAAAGAGCTTACAACCTCTGTCAAAGCTCACTCTACAAGAGCTATGGCTACTTCAATAGCATTCCATTCTAAGCTTGCCATTAGCGACATTTGTGCTGCGGCTACGTGGTCTTCTCCGCACACCTTCATTTCCCACTACAAATTGGATGTGGCATCTCGGGGGCGAGCTTCATTTGGTTCCACAGTACTCAGGAGTGTTTTCCAGTGAGCCACCCAGGAATCAGGTGCTAGGGATGCTGTCCCATCAGTACAGAATGTAGGCGAGATAGGATCGCATAACATCTTTTAGTTATGTACTTACCATAACTTTAGATGTTTGGGATCCATCTCACATTCTAATAACCCACCCTCCTTCCCCCTGCCTTGGAGATCAGAAGAGACCGGACGGTCCGAGTACTATCGTTTCATCTTGAAACATCTGGCAATGTTATATAAACAGTTATGTGTGTGTGCATAAGTGCGGAGAAACAAGATCTGGGGAAGTAGTGGTGGTGCATCCTGGGATATAGAATAGCTCAGCCAATAAGAGACTTCGCTCTATAGCATAGTGTGCCGAGTCGGAGCCGAGGATCGGCTCCGAACCCATCAGTACAGAATTTAGGCGAGATGGATCCCAAACATCTAAAGTTATGGTAAGTACATAACTAAAAGTTTTCTTGGTAGAAACTGGGATATACAGAGTTAACTGGCAAACTCTAAGAAAATAACCTGATAAATAAAGAATTTTACAATGTGTTATAAAGCCAATTTATCTCACGCTAGGAGACAGGATGCCTGGGCTAGGAAATTCTTTCTATTGTCCTAAGACAGCGATAATTACTAGGTTTCACATGTAAAGTGTCTTTTATTGCTGTGGCCTTTCTGGCAGGTGGAGATAAAAAAAGAAATGTTACATTTTGAGTTCTGTTAGCATGGGAACTAAATCAGAGAAGTGACAAGAATGATGTAATATGAAATGACTCCGCAGTTATGTGTATTATCAATTTAAGGGCTATCCCAGAAAGAACTTATAGCATTTTGTATTTTGTTCTGAATCTGACAACAACTCACCAGCACTGTGGCTTGCTCTGTAAGTGGGATCTTAGTATTTCTCTTAGAGATAGATAGAAATAGCAAGATTAGTCTAGCTGTTTTCTATATTTGTGAGACAATCCTACAATGTTGTTTTAAAGTATTTTCTGTGATTTTTGAACTCTCTAATGTCATTGTGTTGAGTTAATAAGTATTGTCTTGTGTTTTTTATTATTTATTATTAAATATATTTAAACCTCTTAACTGTGGCTGTTTTGTGTAGAGGTATTTAAGCTCTTGGGGTACTTGCATGTATTTGGTGATACTGTAAGCCACTCAAATAGCCTTAGCCCTGGGTCACACTTACTATTTGGATAACAGTAACTTTACACAGTAGAACTGGTCACCCTTTGGGCAGGGCCTTATTAGTAGCTGGTAAGTAGTGGTTTGGCAGTGATTTCTACCTTATAGTCTGGGCAGAAGGGGGCATAGCTAGTGAACCTGTGCCAGCCTTCCCTAGGAGTGTCTGTGTGTTTGTATATAAATCAAATCTCAAAGTGCATGTTTGGCAGCTACTTGGGCAGAGACAAGAAGCACTGGTTGGACAGAGAGGGTGCTGGAGGTATTGGCTTGATCACTTGGCTGAGATCTGAACCGTATAGCTGTATCAGTGGTGAGTCTTATTGAGAATCTGGAGAGAAGGGGAGAAACCAACCCCAGACTGACTGTGATCTTTGTGTGCTCTTAAGGGAAATTGTACTTTACTGTGTGTGTAGTTGTTATCCTTCCAATGTGGACGCACCTCACTGGTGCTAGTGGTGAGGATTGAGACTCCTTGAATACTGGGCCAGTGCACGGGTGTCACACCTCCATCCACTTTTTAGGAGATCCAAACCAGCAACTTCTTTAGCTACTTATGCTTACTTCAGAATTTGAGCCTATCTGTTCTCCCACAATACACCTGTACCCCGTCAGACCTCCTTCTACCCCCAAATCTCCGTTTTCTGCCTTCAGTTATAGATGTGGTCCTCCACCACTCTTCACAGAATTCTTCAGCTAAGTGTATTTCCTGTCGGTTCAGCTTTCTCTTCTCTCGCTCCCCTTTAGGCCAAGGCCTTACTCTCCTTACAGCTTTCTCTTATAGTTAGTTAATCTTCTCACACTTTAGCTTTTGGTTGTACCCAGGCTACTTTTCACTGTTTTTAGTACTTGATTTTAGTGTTGTAATTGCCACTACTGTGTTTTCAATAGTGCATTCCTGTATCAATTTCCATTAACATCATGGACAAGGCTTCAGAGTTCAAAAAGTATACCAAGTGTGGACACAAGATTTTGTCCTAGGACACACACAAACCTATGCATTATATGACTGGGACTGGAGCATATTCAGGCCTTCTGTGACATTTGAAAGGCCTTTGGTCCATGTTTATTTCTTGAGTTCAGTAATAAGTTGATTCACTCCAATTTTGGGGGGGGGGGCAAACTAGAAGAAAAATAAAATGGAAAGGAAAAAGAGGAGGAGAAAGAGAAGGGTAAAGAAACGAAGCATGATGGAACACCTTCAACTCTCTTATCTAAGGTTACGAAAAAAATCATCATTCCTTGAAACGTGCTCCAATTCACTCACAGCCTCATTTGCCTAATGCATCTGTTCTGGTTCCCATTGGTAGAAACCCCATTGTCATTTCAGACAAGTCTCCTAGGCAGGAATCTTCAAGTGGCTGATCCTCTAAGAGGGGACTCTCAGTGATCCTCATCTCCCACCCTCCCTCCATTTCTTCACTTAGGTTTATCAGGTCCATTAGGAGCATCACTGACCTAGATTGTGATCGGAAGATGAGGGCCTTTGTTGAGGCACAAATAAATGTGCGTCATCCCATCCTCTCTGCTGCAGTGGACCACACTGAGATTGTCCAACAGACTCCAGTTACTTTTGCTCCATCTCTTTCTTGGTGCCTCTGCTTTCAGATCCAACAATTCCAATATATCCTTCCTCAGAACCAATCTGATGTGAGTCATTGATCACGAAGTTGCCTCTGACCCACTCAACACTGATTCTCTCTGAGTCAAGTGGGTCTTGGCATGAAATCCTCAACACTGAGCCATGAGATCTGTACTTGGCCCTGACTGTTTTGATGCCACTTGGTGTAGAGGACTTCTGTGTTTGATGTGCCAGCTCTGATCAAAATGCTGGAGCTACTTAAACCTTTGGAGATAGTGTCTTGTCTCCTTCATTAGACACCTGGCAATCTGAGTTCTTGAGTTCTCTTAGTTCACCCAAAATACAGAGTAGTACTGAACACCTCTTACCCTCTCTCCAGCAAGAAGCTCAAGACAATTATTGGTCTTCAGAAGACTTCCAACTCCCCAAGTTACCAGAAAGTATACATGTAAGAGGAGATGCATAAAATCCCTTACAGAATCTCTTACCCCTGGCATTGACCTCAGTGAAGGGAAAAGTTCCCCCAACCCCTTCTGAAGACCCAAATCAAATTTTGGAATTGATCCAGTAGAGGGCAACTTGGCCCCACTGACTCCTATACCCCAGATGAAGAAGTGTTGTTAGAGACATTTAGGTCTGCCCCTTGTACTTTGTGTAGTCGCTCCTGCTGACTGACTGATCGACCTTGTGGTAGAGGAGGACATGGTTAGAGCCCAACATTGCTTAACCCATATTCTATTAAAAGAAAAAAAAAGACAATCTTATACTCACCCAAGAACAGATTACACAGGAGCATGAGGCCTCTTGTGGATAATAGTTTCAGCCTTTGTTTTATGTGGATGTTGTTTCTTTTTTCCAATATACAAATTGAGTTGCAGGCATTTTATGAGAAAGTTGGAACCCTTAATTAGTATTACTAATTTAGATGTATTGTGGACTGGGATTGGGAAGAGGTGTGTGGCGGGGGGGGGGGGGTTCTAGTCAGAAACTGGCACTTGTACCAATTGTATTCATCAAACGGTAAAAGTGTATATAATTTCTTATTTTAGTTACCTAAACACTACTATTTTAGTTGATGTTAGGCATCTGTTTGCCCAGTGTCCCAAGTTACTATCAGAACTATTGAAACCTTGTTCCCACAGAATCTTTTTCTATGGCTTCCTGTACTAGGTGTAAAGAGGCTGAACATTGAAGTAGACTGCCCTTCTGAATAAATAGAATGTATCTTATTCATGATGCGTATGACAGTGATACCAGGTGGGACAGAAGGAGTGATACTTACACTGTCTTATTAGATAAAGACAAGTCTTGAGAAAGTTAAATGTGTTCTTACACATACTCGGGCTTTGGTAGAGGAGTTGGGTATCTAACTGTTTTGATATATTGGAAACAGTAAGAAAGTAAAATTGGTGTTAGAGAAGCTATTGCAATGGACGAGGGTGCACTGTAGGAATGAGAGTTCACAAGCAAAAGGGGGGGAAGTTGATAAGGACCAAAAAACATATGTTTGTGGATGTTAACTGTCATATATCATGACTATACAGGCCATCACTGGAGGAGTTGGGTTATTTGGAGTTTTTAGATGATGCCCAGAGATGTCTGTTCTGAGTTGTATAAGTAGTGCTTGGAGGTTTGTCCACATTCAGAAACAGTTGTGCTTGTGTTTCTGATATCACTTTATTTTTGCAGTGTTTCCCCAGTATGATCATAGTAGATCCAGCTGTGTAATAAAATAACCTAACCTTACTTAACCTGTTCTGTCAGTTGTGTATATTATTGATAAGCAGTATCTAAAAGTTGAAAAATAATAAAAGACCTAGGAGTCCTTTTAGATGATGACCTGTTATTTAACACCTCAATAACCATCACCCCCCCCCCCATCCACAAAGACAAATTTGCCCAATTTATTGTGTGTGAGGTCATGAGCCATGCCAAGGAGGTAAGAGTCATCCTATATAATGTTTTTATCAGACCAACTATAGAATACTGCATCCTGTTCTGTAGCTTAATTTCTTTCTGGAGCGCTTGGAGAAGGTACAAAGATTCCTCACAAAGAGAACCAGAGGTGCCTCAAGGCCTCCTTGAGTTAAGGGCCTACAACAACTGTACATTTTTTACACTTTCTTACAATAGACTTGGACCTGACATATCATAGGAGGTTACTAAGCTAATGGCCCTGGTGTCCTTACAAGCCTAGCCACGAGTTTATCCCCAAAGAGAAACCTCAGTTAGCACCTTTCGCCCCTGTCAGTGAGGGACACAGGTGGAACCCCTGTGACAAATGTGTGGTTTCCCATCCATTTATCAAGGTTGCACTTGAAGAGGGTCAATGAGGTACTGTATTTGACATGTATGGGAAGTCTATTCCAGAGACAGGGCAGCCTCTGGGAGACAAACCTGTCTCTCCAGCAGGTTTTGTTGTCATATATTAAATTCAGGCCTTTCGAGCGGGTAATGCACGAGGAGTTAGACTTACAGATATGAAGCATCTCTAGTAGGGCAAGGTCTGAGATTGCCTTGTAGGCGAGACACAGATCACCTCTGAGCAATCTGTATGATACCGAGTAGAGTGATGGTGATTTGAGTCTGTCTGCTTAGGACAAGTGTTGGAGGCCATGGATTCTGTTTGTGAGGTATTTCTGTGGCCTTTCCAGTTGGTGCAGATGTTTGGAGAGGTACATACGAAATGGGGTGTTGCACTCAATTATTGGTCTAATGAGGGAGGTGTATAGAGAGGTAATAATCTCCTTTTTTCTGGATGCAATACCTTTACTTATAAGATGAGCCAAGTAAAAGGATTTTCTGACCACTGCCGCTACATGATGGTTGAATGTGAGGTTATCAACCTGAGTACCCAGCTCTCTCACCACAGGTTGTGTACTTAGGGGGTTGTCATGGATGTGGTAATCAGTAGGGGCCATGTTTTAGCCAATTGATATGATGATGCATTTTTTTGTGTTTGCTTGAGGCCATGACTTTGGCACTAGTCATTTGTTGCTTTGAGACCCTCTTGCAGTATGTTAACGTCATTTGGGGAGTCCATGGCAGCACCCAACTTACAGTTGTCCACAAACTTGGTCAGCCACAGGCCTTTTTTGTCTTTGCTTGGACCTCTGAGAAGTAGATGCCAAACAGTAGGGCTTCCAGGACAGATCCCTTGGGAACTCCACAAGTGACAGGTCTGCTATCAGAGGTGGAGGTGCCTATTTTGACCTTGAGGGTCCTGTCAGTGAGCCAGTTGGCCACCCTCCTGATGAGATAGGGATTTCACGCCAAATTGTTAGCTTTTCAAGTGGGGATTGTGTCAAAGGCCGTGGCCAAGTCAAGGTAAGCTGTATGTACTGACTTTCCCTCATCTAGGGCCTCGGTGACGATCTCAAAGAATTCAATCAGGTTCAGCAGGTAAGATCTGCCCTCGACAAATCCGAACTGGGTGGGGTCAAGTGTTTGTTGCCCATGTCCTTGTTTATGAGATCCATAGTAATACACTCAGTGGCTGTACAGATCAGACTTGTCAAGGTAAAGGGGCAATAGTTTCTAGGGTCAGTAGTGGCACCACCTTTGTGCAGGAGATGACAATGGCAGTATAGAGCACTAAATGCACCCCTCCCTCCACAGTGACATTAAATGCAAGTGAGCACTCGGCATCAGTATCATAAAATACAATAACTTCATCTCAGACCACCATGTCTGTAGAATAAACTCCCCTTCATAGTTAAACTTGGAAAATTAATCCATACCTTCAAAGTGAAACATTAATCCATACCGTCAAAATGGAGTTAGATGACCGCACAGGCACCTGCAAGTTCCAGCTTAGGATCCAGGCTATCATTCTCAATGGTGAATAGCCCATGAACTTTTTCACCCAACCTACTTTGATATTTGTGCTGTTTAAGCACCGGGTATGACTGCCACTGAACTAGAGTGAACATATATGATTTATGGATAGCTCAAAGGCACTTTAGATTGTGTATTTTATTTGCACCTGTTTTAGAAAGGAAATGTAGATAATTATTTGAGAAAATGTAGAATCTTTGAATAGGGGATTTTAACTAACATTCTTACATGTGATAGAGGAGGGATCAGGTTGGAGTGTAATGGATATTTTGGTGTCAGCTGATAATGATGTGGTGTGGCTGAGAGGGTTTACTTGTATAAGAGTACCAATCAGACCGAAATAGACTTTGTGTCAGTGTTGGTCTTTAAAGGAGGAGAATATACTACTGAATTTTCAGATCATTTAATAAGATATGGAGCTGTATTGATTCTACTATTGGGAAGAATTTTGACATAAAAAGATAATTAAGCTTTAAAGATGATCCAGGCCATCCTCGTCAACACATAGGACATAGATGCAGTCTCAGATCAACTTGGCATTAAAAACCTTCCCAGGCTATCTTCTCATAGTGCCCTGCAGTAGCTAGAATGTCCACATTTATTTGCTGCTTGCACTGCTGGACTCCACAGTATAAAAGACCCATGCTCTTCAACCTGTTTGGAAATTTTATCCATCATACTCTTCAACCATTCAGGCAACTTTCCTCTTTAAAGTCAGGTCCACCTTATACCTTCTTTGGCAAATGGTTTATTTATTTTGTTATTTTGTTATATATCCTACTGGCCTCTTCAACAGGCAACAGTTTCGGTGTCATTTTCCTTCCATGATTTTTTCTTCTGGTAATCTCTGAGAGAGGGTATTTAGGCTGCTTGAATATGGCTTAAGATTTTGGATTTGTTGAATAATGATTGTGGATTTGTTCAACCTTTAATCAGAGTGGTGGATACAGGTTTCAGAAAGTGCACAATTTGCAGTCATAACATTTTCCAAGACTGCAGCTTTTGTGTTAGCTTTGAGAAGCTGACTGATGGTCTGTTGCAACAAGTTAATATTAAAAAGGCTTTTTGGATAGTGACAGGACTGGGGAAGGGGTTCAACTTCTGCAGAGTTTCTCTATCAAGGATAGTTATTGAAGTAAAGATGGTCCTACTTACTCTCATTGCATATCTGCTGCTAGAAAATGAGAAGAAAGTATTGTTATTCCTTTTGTTTCACTGGAGTGGGTCCTGTTGTAATTTGTGACACAGAGCCAATTAATACATTTAAGGATAAATAACTCTAGGGTTAATGGGGCATTGTCAGGAAAGGAAAGTCCAAGTGGAATGGTCACAACAGGAGGCCAAACCATACAAAAATGTGCTGGAGATGAGAACAGTACTCCTTACCCAGCAAGGACTTAACAAGTACCCCACAGAGTGCGCTAGCTTTTTACATGAAAAGTGTGGCCATGGCATGGTACATAAACATGTAAGAGCTCAATTCTAGCATCTGTGTAGAGAGGCCATGTGATTATGGGATTGTATTAATGAACTGTTTTTTGGACAGTAGCCCATATTCCTGGTTAGTTAAGCCAATTCTCATTTGTTTCCCTCTGATGCTGCATGAGTGACCCCTAATCTTGTCAGTTACACAGAGAATCTTCTGGCATTGGGTGACACTTTGCTATGATCTGTTTGCATCTGCAACCAACTCCAGATGCAACAACAATGTTTCTGTCAATCTCCTGGAGCAATGTCACTAGGGATGCTGAAGTCCAGAATTGATCGTCAAGGCTACCATATGCCTTTACTCCCTTTCCAGTGATTACCAGGTTCATACAGAAGACCAGAGCAAATAAATCCAAGGTCATTGTCATAATTCTATTTTGGCTTCATCAGGTATGACTCTCCCTCTTATGGCCTCATGTTCTGGCGAAGCCTCTACATCAGAAACCCTTCAGAACCCTGCTGTGTCACCCATCTGGGATGCCTGACCCAAATCTTCATTCCGCAGACTAACCACCCTAGTTTTCCACTTCTAGTGATAGCCAGAGTCACTGCTTACCCCACAGAATTATCCAAATCTGTATCTGTACTCAAAGGTCCAATGCAAGGAAATTTTACCAACAAGAGTGGTATAGTTTTGCAGTATTGACAGTGTCCAGGAGCTTGCATTCTTTTTCCAGCTGTTTTGAATAACTTGTTCATAGGTGTGTATTAGGCTAATGGCCCTGGGGCATTTACAAGCCTAGTACATAGAAGTGCCCTGGCATTGTGCCACCCGTCGTTAGTTCCCAGTGCCTCTATCAAGTAGAGCCACTGGAGGGATCCCCAGGGTGAACTGTCTATTTCCCATCCACTCATCATGATTTCTCTTGAAGAGGGCTAGTGAGGTGCTCTGCTTGACATGTATGGGAAGTCTAATCCAGAGCATGTGCAGTCTCTGGGTTATGAACCTGTCCCTCCAGCATGTTCTGTTGATTGTGGTAATGAAGTTGAGGTCTCTGGAGCATGTAGTGCGAAGGGATTGGGATTTCTTTAGATATAGCATTTCTAACAGAGCTGGGTTAGACATGGCTTTGTAAGTCAAGCAGAGATTGCCTCTTAGTAGACAATATGAGATAGAGAATAGCTTGAGTCTTTTTAGTCTGTCCTTGTAGGACATGTGTTTAAGGCCTAGGATCCTCTTCGTGAGGTACTTTTGTGGCCTCTCCAACTGTTGCAGGTGTCTAGTGAGGTACATGCCAAATGGGGCATTATACTCTATGATTGGTCTAATGAGGGAAGAGTAGAGAGAAATGCTAACCTCTCTCTTCCTGGATGCAAAACCCTTGGTAATGAGATGTGTCACATAGAAGGACTTTCTGACCACAGTGGCAATGTGGTGGTTGAAGGAGAGATTACTGTCCCCAGATCTCTTATAATACCTTCAGTGTTCAGTGGGCTTTCATCAGTGTGGTAATTAGCGGGAACTGAGTTTTTCCCAAAGGTGAATGACAACACATTTTTGGCATTAAGCTTAAGGCCATGGTTTCAACACCAGTTATTAGTCTCAGTGAGAACTTTCTGTAGGATGTCTGCATCATTTGGGGAGTTAATGGCTCCCAGCTTGCTGTCATCTGTGAATTTGGTCAGCCAGAGTTCATCCGTGTTGGCCTGGACTTCTGAGAAGTAGATGACAAACAGGAGAGGACCCAGGACCGATCCCTGTGGGACTCCACTCGTGACTGGTTGGTAGTCTGACTTGGAGTCCGCTACTTTCACACTGTGTGCTCTGTCTGTGAGCCAATTTGCAACCCACCTAACGATATAGTGGTTGATGCCTAGTTTGGTGAGTTTATCAATAATTCCTGAGTGAGGAATGGTATCAAAGGCCTTGGCCAGATCGAGGTAGGCTGTATGACCTGCCTTACCTTCATTCACCGCTCTGGTGACTGACTCAAAGAAGTCAGCCAGGTTGAGCAGGGATGATCAACCTTTCACAAAACCAAATTGCGTGGGATCTAGAGTTTGGAGATTCCCTATATCCTTGTTTATTAGGTCCATGATGATGCGCTCCATAGCCTTACATATCGGACTTGTCAGACTAATGGGGTGATAATTTCCAAGGTCTGTAGTTGCTCTTCCTTTATGGAGAGAGATGACTGTAGCAGTTTGCCATTTGGTAGGGACAAAGCCTGAGGTGAGGCTGTGAGTAAACAGAGCACACAGATATGGTGCCAGTTCACTTTGTAATTCATGTAGAACACAGCCAGGGATATTGTCGGGTCCCATGGAAGCTGTATTCTTGGCCTTAGACAATGCAGCTTTAACCTGTGCTGCAGTAATGCAGGGTACCTGACATTCTTACGGTATTGAGATTACTCCTTTAGGGGGTAGAGAGGGGTAAAGCTTGCACTAAGTCTGTCGGCTAGTATGTTGGGTAATATCTCTTGGCTCAGTATAGGAGGTACCATTGTGCAGTAACTCGGAGCCAATCTGGGTATTGCCATGGAGATTCTTGATATAACTAAAGAATGCTTTGTGGTTGTTTTTAGTGTCTGCCACAATTCTGCCTTCATAGCTGGCTTGGAGGTTTTGATGCGGGATCTCAACTTTTTGTTGAGGCTAATAAGGGAATTTTTCCAGTCTTGGGACTTCACCTTTTTCTGCAACAGTTTCTTCCTTCTGTTGTAGAGTTTATTAATGGCATGGGACCACCAGACTGGCTTCCTTTTTTTGGAGGAGAGCATCTTGGTTATGTTGGGTATGGCTAGTTCCATGCATTTATGTACATGTTTGTATAGTGCGTTTGTGTATGATTCAGCAGTCAAGCATCTATTTTCCATTGGCATGGGTGCCGTGAAGTTAGCCACCTGTGTTTTTAGGAGTCCAAAGTCAGCTTTGGAGAAGTTTTTCATGGTGGATACCTTTGCGAGGGATATGGGTGAGATGTGGATTTCCATGGAGTTCCTATTATTTTAGTGAATGCAATGAATTGCGAAGGCTGTTTAGTCGAACATCATTATGTGAAATGGCAAAATGCCAAAAGCACGGAACAGCAATTTTTTCCCTAGGGAAAAAAAATCACGTGGCTGTTTTCAGGACTTTGCCATCTCCTCCACTGTGGTGTGATCTCTGAGTTGGTATATTTTGTGTTTTGATTTTTTACAGATCAGCGATTTTTTTTTTTCAAAAAATTGCTGATGTGTGTGTTCGACGTTTGGGGTTTTCAGGGATTGTGGGTTGATTATATAGCATTTGCAATTCAGTGCGTTCACTTATATAATATAGACCCTTTCCATGGTGATTAGTTTGTGGTCGGATCTAACCAGGGAGGAATTGACTATTGGTGTAGAGCAACGGTTGCCCATGTTAGTAATAACCAGGTCAAGGATGTTGCTTCCTCTAGAGGGGGTAAGAATGAGCTGGTCCAGGGCATTGGAATTGATGAATTCCAGAAAGCGTTGAGTAGTTTGGTGCTTGAGTAGTTTTCCCAGTTGATGGAGGGGTAGTTGAAGTCTCCTAGTATGAGAGTGTTGGGTTGGACCTTGATAGATTCCATGGTGCTTAGGAACGTGGAGTGATGAGAGACTAGGGACATGGTTGGGGATCTATAGCAGGCTATGACCTGGATCATAGTCTTACCCAATGTTAGTTGTACCTGAAGTATCTCAGATGCATTATGTTGGGCTACTAGTCTGGAAGTGTGTATATCCTACCACCGCCTTTGGAGCTTCGGTCTGTGTTTTGGGGCTGAAAGGTGTGGAATGAGTTATAGCCTGATAGCGCAGGGGTGCTTTCTTCTGCTTTTAAACCAGGTCTCCATTACAGCACAAATGTTGATGTTCTCCATTTTGAGGAGTGCTTCAAGCGAGTGCATCTTGAGATTTAGACTTCTAGCGTTGAGCAGCATGACCCTCAGATTGTCTGTCTTCATTTCATTTGCATCTTTTGGCTGTATCCAGTTTTCACTAGGGCTTCCTTAACTCTCTCTCTTCTTGTAAGGTGTATAAAAGCCTTCCTTAGAGGCATTTTTTGTGTTAGGCTGCCAATAAATAGTACACTGCTTCCACAGAGCCTACATTTTGTGATGCAGAAAATAATGCTATTGACTAGACCACTTCCTTCCAAGTCATTGTCTTCATAGTATCCCAGTACTTGTATTCGAAGACTGTTTGGTGGCAGTTACCTTAGATAAATGAATTTCTGAGCTTCAGGCTTTATGTGTTAAGCCTTCATACTGACTCCGTTATTATGGAGGTGGCCACTGAGATTAATTTAGATCAGTTAATCTTTATATGTTTTTTCCAGGTTATTCCATTAAAGGACAATATCTCTTGCAGTATCTGGGCATCCACAGGCAACTGGGTTTCTAATTGCATAGAACCAAACAGTTCAGAAAAGATAATGTTTAATTTGTACCTCTATGATTTTAATCCATACACTAGAAGGTTGAATTTATTATATTTACTAAATGAGACAGAACATTGTCAAAATAAGAAGGCATATAAAAAGAGAATTATTTTTAATCCAACAACTAGCACCTACATTAATTGTATATGAATGTACTTGCATAGAATAGTTTAAAAGTGCAATAAAGAAGGCTTCTACAAGAAATACTTTAACATGAATGCCAAAGAAAGGGAAATGTTAGCTTATGTAAAAAGAAGGTGTGACATCCCCTCTCTGGACCAGTAATCAAGGAGCCTGAATCCTCAGCAGTGACACTATAGAGGGATGTTCACTTGGAACGAAAATAGATACAGTATTTCCAGAAGCAGCTCGCTACATCGAGCACAATTTTCTTTAAGGGCACACAGGGAACACATTGTTTTGGGTTTGGATTTCTCTTTTTCTCTCTCTCCAGGGCCCCATTGAGACTCCTCGCTGGCACAGCTGTAGAATTGAGTCCTCAGCCGAGTTTCCAAACCAAGTCCTCCAGCACCCTCTCTGTGAAACCAGTGCTTCGTGTTTCTTCTTCAAGCAACTGACACACACTTTGAGATTTGGTTTTTATACACACTAGAGAAAGGCTGGCACTGTTTTACATCTGTTTTCTTCTTGTCTTGTGTCCTTAACTGGACTAATGTTTATATTTAAATGCTATGTTTTTTAACTGTATAATGCAAATAATACTTAATGTGGAGCTTTTCTCCCTGGGCCTCGGCTGTAAACTGGCCTGTGTCCAGTCGGACTCTCCTGGTCAACAAATGTAAATAAATAAATAAATAAATAAAGATTTACTAACTATGCCCCCTTCTGCCCAGACTATTAGGTAGTTACACTGCCACCAGACACTCCAAAGCCAGCTATGCTAAGGCTGTTACAAGGGTACCCAATTATACCCAGTGAAATTAATATTAATACCAGTGATAGGGTACTCAATTATACTGAGTGAAATTAATATTAATACCAATAATAGTGTTTGGCCAATGCAGTAAGGCTTTCAGGAGTGACCCCAGAGTCACCAAATAGATAGAAGTACTCTCAAAGTTTAAAATATTCTCTAAAGGACTAGCCACAATAAAAAGTTTAAATATATTTAATAATAAATAATAAAAGAACATGAAAATATGGAATATCTATCTACAGTAAGCACCAGAGTTACAATCACAGGAATGCTAAAATGGCACATGAATAGATTCACACAGATACAGAAAAACAGTACTCAACTAATCTTACTATATTTTCCTGACTGATCTAAAGAATTACTATTCCCTGGTCACTTGCTACAGCAAGGCAAGATGAAGAAGGTGAGGAGTCTTCTTTCTTTCTTAGGTTCCGAAAACAAACTGCCCTAAGACTTCAGTCTCCTCTAGTATTAAAACAGCATTTTTGTGATAGATTACAGAATGACATCACATACATTTGGTCATCTGACTTCTGGTTCCAATACTACCCCTTTCCGAACAACTGACCTAGAATCTTGCACGTGTGTCAGTAATACACACACACACACACACAGGTTTGCTAAGATCTTTTGCAGCTTCTGGAAGTCATAAAACACTTCCACTTTTCCTACAGGAGCTAATAAACCATTTTCTGGCACAGACATTTTGTCTCTGGCTGCAATCAGAGCTGTAAGATACAATCTTTATGGCCTAAATTAAGTAATTTAATTTCATACTATTTTTCAAGGTTAGCTGGACTGAGACTAACCTCTTCTGTTCCAGTGCCCTCTGTTACGATGTTAATTTCAATAGTTATAATACAGTCTGACAAACAAGTGCATTTCTTTTTCAGTCCAGCATGACACACTATTGGTACATTTTTAACAGAAGCAGCTTTACAAATACATTTTTCAACACAAGCATCTGTACAAATCTAGTAGAAAATAGCAATAAATAACAGTATTTTCCACAGCAGGGATAGCGCTGTAAGCAGGTAGCAAAAAAATATTGTAGAATTAATGATGAAACCCTGCTATATAGCGCACCACGGAGAACAAAAATATAAAGTGTGCAACACGTATATATAAAGCCAAGTCCTTAGAGCATCACAGTTCATTGGCACAATATGACAAATTGGCCAAAGCAGTCTATTCAGACCCAAAATCTTTCAGAAAAATCAAACCTTAGTTCAGGCAGTCAAAGACACAAATGTTCAGTCTATTCAGACCATAAGTAATAAAACGTTTCAATGCTCTTTAAATGAAACAGCAGAGGAAATATAGTCCAAAATGAAGAACTGCTTTAATTCAATACACGGTGAGCGCTTTCGCTAACAAGCTTTTTCAAACCAATACAGAACCTACTGGAATACTACATTTTATATTAGCATCAATTAAACAATTAATTAATTTAAACTATTACATTTCTTAAAGCCACATATTGAATAAACAAACAAACAAATTAATTGTAGATAAAACAAACAAACTATTAAGAATAAATATTTAAAATAGCAATATAGAATATTTAAAACATATGTATTATATTTATTTAAAAACTTTTAACATCATCTTTTCTTCAATATAGGTTTTAATGGGATTTTATCATTTAGACCTGGGGGAATGTGTGCTCTGGTTCTGATAATCCACTCAGCCTCTGCTGATTCAGTAATGTTTCTAATATCCCCCATTCTATCATTTTCATATATAACATGAAGGACTGAAAATGTAAATGTATGAGAGTGGTTGGTATGTAATATATGTTTCGATAACGCATTCATCTCAGATTTTATACGTATTTGATACAGGTGTTCCCTTATGCGTTCTTTCAACATCCTGTCTGTTTTCCCAATATAAAAGGACAAACATGATGAACATCTAGCCATGTAAACCACGTGCTTGGTTTCACAGTTGGCAGTCACTCTTATATTAAAAATCTCCGCTGTGACAGGATGTATGAAGATGTTCATATCACATATATAAGTACAATAATTGCACTTATTACATGGTTTCACACCATTACTATCCAACTCTTCATATTTAGAATGGTTGCCACAACATAACATTTTATACAAATTATTTGTGTTTTTATAAGCAAACTGTGGACTGGAATCCAAAAATCTGGAGATTTCAGGGTCCAATAATAAAATATCCCAATACTTATGAATAGCTCCCTTAATGCAACCTATATCTTTTGTGTATTTTAGCACAAACCTAATTTTAGTATTAGTCACATTTACTGAGTTGGTAACTGTCCCATATTCAACTATGCCCTGTTGTGAAAATATAGGACATGCACTATTTTTTCTAAGATCTCTAACATCACTAAAAACAGTATCTATTTCATTGGGCTTATATTTCCTTTCTAAAAATTTATTACGTAAGTCCGTTAGTTCATCATCAAATTTCTGCTCACAAGGATTTAATCTGGACATTCTCATACCTTGTCCTTTAAGGACATTTTTAAAAATGTGAGGTGGATGCATGCTTTCTCTGTAAAGAAGAGTATTTCTATGACATTGTTTGCGATGTACGCCAGTATTAAAATGGCCATCATCCAAACGCCATATATTGACGTCTAAAAAAGATATCTCAGTTGCTGAATAATTCACAGTAAACTTAAGAAATGATGTTAACTCATTAACTTGCTGCTTAAAATTCAACAAATCCTGTTCGTTTCCATGCCACAGAAAAAACAAGTCATCTACGAAACGTTTATAAAATATAACATTATTTCTATATGAATCCAACATAAATAATTTGTCTTCTTCCCAAAACGCCATTACTAGGTTGGCGTAGCTATTGGCACACGGAGTGCCCATAGCTACGCCATCCTTCTGTAAAAAGAATTTTTGATCATGCCAAAAAATATTGCTTTCCAGGACTATCTCCAACAATGTACATAAAAAATCAATAGTAATAGGAGTTAAATTAGTATGTAAATTCAAATATTTCTGAACAAAAGAAAGTCCTGCATCATTTGGTATGTTTGTGAATAAAGAATTCACGTCCATAGTTACAAGATAAAGATCAGATTTATTAATATATAATTTTGTTACTTGATAAAAATCTAATAAAAATTGTTTAGAGTCTTTAAGAATAATGTCATTATTATTTACATATGGCCTTAATATCTTCTCTATGTAACACGAAATGTTTTCCGTTACCCATCCCCGACCCGAAACAATGGGTCTCATGGGAGGGTCCAAAGGATTTTTATGAATTTTGGGTAGTCCCCTTATAATTGGTATAGTAGGTTCTTCTATTATCAAATAATTATATAGCTCATAATTCAAAATACATGATTTGTACATGTCATGCAAATTATTATGTACCCTTAAAACAATAACTTGCACATCTTCAGATTTCAATAGCTTATAATATTTGGTATCAGATAACATATTCATCATTCTATTGTTATAGTCTATGCTATCAAATATGACAACTGGGCCACCCTTATCCGCTGGTCTTATAGAAATATTTTTATCCTGCATTAAATTATTTAAAGACTTCTTTTGTTTAAAATTCAAATTGTCCTTCATAAGCTTCTGTCTACCTCCATATGTATTATAAAGTTCATTTTCAACTGCCTTATTAAAAACTTCTATTGTAGAATTTAAATTGGGTATAAATAAACTTGGTTTTTTAAACTTGTCATAATTAACAGAATTTTCTTGATTCGAATACATAACTTTTAATTGTAGATTTCTTGTAAACATTCTTAAATCTATAATAGTATCAGTGATACGACTTTTCTTAGTTGGAACAAATGACATGCCTTTATTAAGGACTTCCAGCTCATATCTATCTAAAGGTCTATGTGACATGTTATAAACTAACCCAACTTCTGCCACATTTTTTTCAAAGTTGGTTCCCTGATATCGTTGTTGGGGGCTTTTCGCTTTGCTCTGCCCCTGCTCATTGATCGATTCCTGCCCTTCTGATAGTTGTCCGCTATGGGGAAAGGGTGTGTGAGCTCACCTTGTGGGTTACTAAGTGAATTCCGTATTTTACTGCGTACCACTTGTAACGGATTAATAGATGCACTATTTTCATTTAATGTGTTTGTGTTACTCTGTGCAGAAACACAAACATTTCCCACAGATGTAATACTAGTATTCCCTGCCATCTCAATATTATCTGTTGTGGCATCATTATTAACCAAACCAGTGTTTTGTACTTTACTAGCTAACCCAACTTCATTAGCATGGTTAGCTACAGAGGTTACATTTGTATCTAATATATCATTAACAGTCACAGAATTATTATTAGCATTATCACGACTTTCAGTAGCAGCATTATACCTAGGCCAGGTAAAGACCTGGCCGTTAGAAAAGTCATGATTGTCTCTAACTAGTTTATGTTTTTTCTGTTCATATAATCGTTTCTCATACAATAATACATTGTCCATAATGCGATCTATTTTAGCATTCAGTAACTGTTCATTAAATTTCTCATACAACTCAGTCTGTCTTTTTAAAATTGACTCACGTAGCATAGATTCTTCAGGTGAAAAAAACTCATTCATGAGCTTCATGTAGTTTAAGCTCACCTCTATGTTTAATTGTTGCCAGCGCCGTAACAACTCAGGATACGTATCTCTTGTCGTTGGCATCTTCAAGACTCTGAGCCCACGTGGAATTATCCTTTTACTGATACAAATTTCAAAATGAAAACGTTGCATCTGCAACCGCTTGAGCTTGAGTAACTCAAACTCTAACGTATTGAGTTCAGTATTAAGTTTATTAGTGTCCTCACTGGTCAGGGCTTGCGAAACATCAGTGTTAGTAAAATTGCAGTCAAACAGTGGGTTAGAGCTGCTATCAATGCAGCGTTGTAGTCGTTCATGTAACGACCGCTTATTTGAAACTTTAGCTGGGTTATAAGGAAGTTCCAAACTTACGTCATTTCCGTTTGTAGCTGGTTCAGCCATGGTCCCTCCGAGGAAAACGAAAACCAAGTAGAAAATAGCAATAAATAACAGTATTTTCCACAGCAGGGATAGCGCTGTAAGCAGGTAGCAAAAAAATATTGTAGAATTAATGATGAAACCCTGCTATATAGCGCACCACGGAGAACAAAAATATAAAGTGTGCAACACGTATATATAAAGCCAAGTCCTTAGAGCATCACAGTTCATTGGCACAATATGACAAATTGGCCAAAGCAGTCTATTCAGACCCAAAATCTTTCAGAAAAATCAAACCTTAGTTCAGGCAGTCAGACACAAATGTTCAGTCTATTCAGACCATAAGTAATAAAACGTTTCAATGCTCTTTAAATGAAACAGCAGAGGAAATATAGTCCAAAATAAAGAACTGCTTTAATTCAATACACGGTGAGCGCTTTCGCTAACAAGCTTTTTCAAACCAATACAGACCTACTGGAATACTACATTTTATATTAGCATCAATTAAACAATTAATTAATTTAAACTATTACATTTCTTAAAGCCACATATTGAATAAATATAAACAAACAAACAAATTAATTGTGGATAAAACAAACAAACTATTAAGAATAAATATTTAAAATAGCAATATAGAATATTTAAAACATATGTATTATATTTATTTAAAAACTTTTAACATCTTCTTTTCTTCAATATAGGTTTTAATGGGATTTTGTCATTTAGACCTGGGGGAATGTGTGCTCTTGTTCTAATAATCCACTCAGCCTCTGCTGATTCAGTAATGTTTCTAATATCCCCCATTCTATCATTTTCATATATAACATGAAGGACTGAAAATGTAAATGTATGAGAGTGGTTGGTATGTAATATATGTTTCGATAACGCATTCATCTCAGATTTTATACGTATTTGATACAGGTGTTTCCTTATGCGTTCTTTCAACATCCTGTCTGTTTTCCCAATATAAAAGGACAAACATGATGAACATCTAGCCATGTAAACCACGTGCTTGGTTTCACAGTTGGCAGTCACTCTTATATTAAAAATCTCCGCTGTGACAGGATGTATGAAGATGTTCATATCACATATATAAGTACAATAATTGCACTTATTACATGGTTTCACACCATTACTATCCAACTCTTCATATTTAGAATGGTTGCCACAACATAACATTTTATACAAATTATACAAATTATTTGTGTTTTTATAAGCAAACTGTGGACTGGAATCCAAAAATCTGGAGATTTCAGGGTCCAATAATAAAATATCCCAATACTTATGAATAGCTCCCTTAATGCAACCTATATCTTTTGTGTATTTTAGCACAAACCTAATTTTAGTATTAGTCACATTTACTGAGTTGGTAACCGTCTCATATTCAACTATGCCCTGTTGTGAAAATATAGGACATGCACTATTTTTTCTAAGATCTCTAACATCACTAACATGTGAGGTTAGAGATCTTTACGAGGTTGGATGTGCTCGTCTTGGCTGTGGCTAAGTTGATATATTTTTCTATTTACCTTTGTCAAAACTTGCTATTTTTGCATATTTTTAGCTTTATTATTACTAGGTTTAACTCGTTGTGTCTCTGCTGCTTTTTGTTAAATAGTGATACTTTTTTCCCCCTTTAGCACAGCTTTTGCCGTCACTTTCTAGTACCCTTTGGTATCCCGTGTAGTGGTTGTTCGTTGTTTGTGTCTTCATAGTTCGTTTAAGTTAGAGAGCTTATACGCCCGTTTATGTTAGAGGGCTTATACTGTTCTATTGTTTTTTTGTGGAAATTAGAAACATTTTAGTTAAAGGTTCTAATTTTCTTTCCCTGGTTGTTGCTCCTTGTATTGTCCTGTAGTAACCTTTAGCATATTAGTCTTAGCTAATAAATATTTGTTGTGTTTTTGCTGTAGCCTCTAGGTTCTTATTTGGGAAAATATCTAAAGACCAAAAAGAGAGAGAACATAAGCCTTTGGGCTTTAAAAAAATGTCAAAAGTGCTCGCAAAAAAATGTCCATCACAGATGGATATGTGTTTATTGCCTTGGTGCCAGCCATCTCCAAGAAGACTGCACCTTCTGTCATTCATTTAGTGCTAGAGTTCTTCGGGAAAGAAGAAACAAGTTGATTCTAAAAGGGCTCTTAAAGCCTTCTTTTGAGGAAGCCATTCATAGCTCTTCCTCCTCCTCTTCGTCTCCTTCCTCTAAAAAGGATAACTCTCACAAAAGACAATCTCCAGCTACATTGGCTCAGTCGGAGCCGCCAGTCAAACTCCCTAAAATTTCAAAGGCCACTACTTCCTCGGATCCACAGTCCTCAGTGCCATCTAAAGTCCTTTTGGTTGATAGGCCTGGTACTTCGGCTTCAAAGCCTTCGGAGCTACAAGATACCTACACTTGGAGCCGGTCCATTGAAATTTTGCCAGTTTCTTCGACCCTGAGATCACCAATTCTCCATAGGTCTCGATCTCCTTCCCTATCTTCCAGGTCTACAAGAAGTTTATCAGATGACGTGGAACGGGTGGTGTGTAGACTGAAGTCACTGGCACTGACCAAATTATTCTTGGCTTCCACCAATTTGGTTTCGGAGCCTACTGTGCCCACTTTTGTTCCTCCTCCGAGCCAAACTGGTCCTTCAGAGCAGGAGTGCTTGGTACCACTTATTGTGGACCTGTCAGTTCCGGGACCCCCCTTGGTGTTCACGGAGCTGGCATCTGCTCCGACTCTCTCAGCACCGTCTGCTGAGTCTGGGAGCTGGTATTCCCTGGTCAGCCCTGGGGGGAGGGGATTCTCGGCCCTGATCTTCGGTGCCGAGCTTACCCCTCGGAGCATCAGCTTGGGTTAGCTCTGCTCCCACAACAGCCTCACATTGGCTTAGTTGCCTTCCTGTGTCTCTTCGGAGCCGGCGAGGTCCGCCTTTGAGCTGATGAGCGTGTTGAATACCCATTCAGCACCACAGAAGGTTACCAGTACTTGTCCCCCCAAGGCACCGGCTACTGTCTCAGCACCACCCATTCTTCAAGACAGCAGAGACCCAGAGCCTCAGGATACCCCATTGGGTGAGCCTCTCTCATCCAAGTCTTCCCCAGAATATCCTTTTGAGGAGCCACCTAGGAAGAGAACCTGCAAGAGGAAGTATGATGACTCCCCAGATGAGTCCATCACTTCAGACACTGACCTCGATGAGTCAGAAGAGTCCCCACGGTCGTCCTCTGACAATATATAATCTGCAGATATTCTAAAGATCCTCAAGCAAAGAGGCAGCTGGCAGACCACCACCCCTTCTGATGAGAAGTCAGTGTACCTGAAGGCTTTTGGGTCTCAACCTTCAGCCTCCTGGGTGTCTCCACCCTTTGATGAACTAATGGACCTGGTTAGTCGAAAGGCATGGGAGTCATCCGACACTATGGAACCGGTCCCTCGGAGGCCAAACAAATTTTTGTCAGCTCCTTTGGGCAAGGAATTTATAACAAAGGGAGTACTTGTAGATGCTATAGTGGTGGCAGCAGCCACCAAGAAGGAACTTGCAGAGACTTCCTCATCTGTTCATCCTCCGAATAAAGATTCTCGAACGATGGACAGATACGGGAAGCGTATCTTTTCTTCAGTGACTTTTTCACTGCGATCGCTGAACTACTTATCCCATTTTACGAAGGTACAAAGAGATCTCCTGAAAGAGTTAGGAGATGCTCTACAATGTTCATTAGCTGCGGGGGTTAATGAGAAGGTCTTCTCCCAGCTGTCCACCTTAATTTCCATTGTCAACTCCTCCATGAGGCTCATATCATATGCAGCAGATGGAGCGAGCAGGGCAGCGGGTTCCAGAGTTTCCCTTAGGAGACGCTCCTGGATGCGCTTGTGCAATTTTGCAGAGCACTTTAAGTCTACCTTTACTAACGCCCCTTTTGATGGTTCCTCACTCTTTGGCCCCAGAGCAAAAGACACTCTGACCCGGTGCGAGCAGGATGGGAAAACTCTCTGATGTAGTATGTTTTTCTGTACCTTCAAGACCTTATCCTAAAGGTCAGAAGAGTGGAAAGATGTGGTTCAAAAGTTCCCAGAGAATTTTCCAAGATGCACGGGGTGATACCTTTTTCAGGGGCAGAAGGGGAGGTAATAACAGTAGACGCTGCCCCAGAGGCAGAGGGGGCCCGCAAAACCAGGGTGACCGTGATTCCTTTTGCGGATGCCCTTATCAGTGCTCCTGAAAGGAGGCTCGACTGCTCTACTCTGGAGGCAGCTGGGTGACATTTATCAATGTACCCAGAAACCTGTCGAAATATCACAAATGACAAATGGGTACTAAACATAATATCCAGAGGATACTCCATCCCTTTTTCCAAAGCTGTCCCACAGACCAAAACACTCCCGGATGTTCCACCCAATCTAAGGGAACAAGCAACTATAGAGATTCAAAAGTTGCTCCACAAAAGTCATCCAAGAAGTCCCCGCAGACCGAATAGAATTCAGAACTTACTCAATATTCTTTTTAGTGCCAAAAAGAACAGGGGACTGGAGGCCCATATTAGACCTAAGCAGTTAAACGAATCTGTCAAGAAGTCAAAATTCCGAATGGTGACACTGCAGTCGATACTTCCCTTTTTAGGGAAAGACCAGATGTGCTTGATAGACCTTCAAGATGCTTACTACCACATAAAAATGGACAGGACATCAAGAAGGTACTTACGCTTCCGGCTGGGAGCCAGCCATTACCAGTTCAGAGCTCTGCCCTTTGGTCTCACTACAGCCCCCAGAGTGTTCACCAAATGTATGGCAGTAGTCACGGCTCACCTGAGATGTCTAGGATTCCGTGTGTTTCCTTATCTAGACGACTGGCTCCAATCTGCCACCACCAAGTTTCTACTCCTACAAGCTAGTGATCTAACTTTGGATATCTGCCATCAGTTGGGCATTAGAGTAAATTTTCAGAAATCTGCCTTATTGCCATTTCAACATATTACATTCATAGGGGAGTGCCTTCTGTGTGGAGTCTGCATGTCCTCCCCGTGGTTGGGTGGGTGTTCGAAAGACATGCGTAAATGGGCGTGCCTTCGTTGTAGGTTGAATGTCGAGCTGGCACCTCGGCATTTATGAAAATCTACTGCCAATCATTAGTGGACCGGAGTTCCGCTGTGGTGACCCCTAACTGGGAAAAGCCGAAAGACAACAACATTCATAGGCGCAGATCTAGACACTTCATCTATGGTAGCACGTCTTCCAACAGAAAGACTTATAGCACTCAGACAGCAGATACTTCACCTCCTTCCCAAGAACAAAGTGAAAGCAAAGGTAATTCTACACTTATTAGGAACAATGACCTCCACGATTACACTGGTTCCCCTTGCCAGAATGCATATGAGGATTCTTCAATGGCTGTTATACAATTCTTCCTCTAAAACGTGCACGCTGATTGGCCAGCCCAACCAGCGTGCCCGTTGTAAATCCCTCAGTATACTAACGGAAAAAGGTCCGGTCGCCCAGACTTTTTCCGTTAGTATAAAACACTGTCTCGCTATGTTAAAAGAGTTAAACATAGCGACACAGGTTTAAAAAATGCAGATCTCCGTTGCTTTTATTAAAGCTGTCTCGCTATGTTAAACTCCTTTAACATAGCGACACAGTGTGTAAAAAGCAAGGAGATCTTGCGATCTCCGTTGCTTTTTTTTTAAACCTGTCTCGCTATATTAAATGGGTTTAACATAGCGAGACAGCTTTAAAATAAGTAACGGAGATCTCCATTACTTATTTTAAAGCTGTCTCGCTATGTTAAACCCATTTAACATAGCGAAACAGTAAAAAGCAACGGAGCTCTTGCGTTCTCTGTTGCTTTTGCCCACAGCTCTGATGTACTGCATAGGCATGCGCAGTACATCAGAACTGCCGCGGAATACCAGACAGCTGCGGAAGGGCAGCAAAGAGGCATTATACAATGCCATTATTTAAGAAAAGTAATTATTTTTCTTAAATAATGTCATTGTATAATAGCAATAACCCACTTCTGGGTGTGGGTAATGCGGGATTTAACCACGGTTGTCTTTGGTCCCTCAGGCTTCACCCTCGGGACCAAACCACGCCAACCGTGGTTAAATCCCACATTACCCACACCCAGGCGTGGGTTATTGCTATATTATTCTCCCAATGGTCACTTCAAGAACTCCCAATGTTTCATCTGATCAGAATAACAGAATCTTGCAAGAACGACTTGAGATGGTGGATGCACTCCACTCGTGACACTGGGCAGACCCTTTGTTCCACTTCAGCCAGTAGCTACAGTGACTACAGATGCTTCCCAGATAGGGTGGGGGGGGGGGTATTATCTGGGAAGAACAGTCCAAGGTACATGACAGGAACACGAGGCTCACTTGCATATAAATGTTCTAGAGATGAGACCAGTGCTTCTTGCATTGCAAGCACTTCAAGACTCTCTCCCTCTAGGGACTATTGCGATCCAGTCAGACAATATATCTGTGGTTTGGTACATAAGCAGGGGGGAACCAGAGCTTGCCCCCTTTGTTGAGAAGCCCTAAGAGTATGGCATTGGGCAGTTTCTTCCCCAGAATGCACATTGCGATTAGAAAGCGCTAGGAAGTCCAACGTGATAGTGGACAAGCTGAGCAGAGCAATCCTAATGCCTCATGAGTGGTCTCTCAATCAAAACATAGTGGAAATGATTTTCCAAACATAGGGACAGACTTGCTGTGATCTTTTTGCCACTCCCATGAATGCAAAGTGCAGCAACTACTTGACCCTAATTCCCCCTCTGGGGGAGACACCGAGAGATGCTCTTGCTCACAATTGGCCATTGGGACTTCTATATGCCTTTCCACCGTTTCCTCTCATACCCAGAGTAATTCAGAAAGAAAAAGCTTGGGAAGCAGGATAATTCTCATTGCCCCTTACTGTCCTCGCCAAGTTTGGTTCCCCTTCCTTTGGCCTCACCTTCAGGAGAAGCGTAGGATTCTGGACCCAGTGCCAGATCTGCTGACTCATATGTGAGAGGCGCTTCATCCTTCTCTCTACACCCTAAAACTGACAGCGTGGCTGCTCCACTTCCCAATTTAGTCAGGCTTCACAATTTCACTCCTACAGTTAGACATATCTTAATGTCCTCCCATAAAGCTTCCACTAGAAAGCTGTATTCTTAGCAAATGGAAGAGGTTTTCCCTTTGGGCTCAAGATAAAGACATTGATCCTTTCTCTGCACCTAATCATTCGATTTTGAAATTTTTGGCGGAACTGTTTCAGAAAGACTCAGCTGCAGCAACTATCAAAGTTCATCTTGCTGCAATTTCATATTTTCATATTGGTGATACTACTTCCAACTTAATGTCACACAGGTTGAGTAGAGCCTTCTTAAAAGGTGCTTCATTATTAAGATCTCCCGTCAAGGAAACCCTTTCTTGTCTCATTTCACTTTACCTCCCTTCGAGCCCTCTTCATCTTCAGACCTCAAGTTCCTTTCAAGGAAGACCCTGTTTCTAGTGGCTATAACTAATGCTAAAAGGGTGTCAGAATTGCAAGCTCTTTCTGTTAAACCACTATATTTGATTTTTCATTAAGGATAGGGTATCCTTACATACAAGCCCATCCTTTTTACCTAAAGTCTCTTCTCCAAACAACATAAACCAATCCATAGTACTTTCAGTATTTTTTCCTAACCATAGCGACAAGGCAGAGTACAAATTACACCAAATGGATGTGCACAGACAACTCATATTCTGTTTGCATAGAACCAAAGACTTCAGAAAATCTGACCAATTATTTGTATCCTTCTCTGATGCAAAAAAAGAATCCTCAGTCTCAAAAACTACTCTTTCTAATTGGCTTTCAAATTGTATTACATTTATCTATAACACAAATCACAAAGATTTACCTTTCAAAGTAAAGGCTCATTCCACTAGAGCAATGGCTACGTCGTCTGTCTGTCAAGCCAGAATTCCCAAAGATAATATTTGTGCAGCAGCTACTTGGTCTACTCCACATAATTTTATCACTCATTACAAAGTGGATTTGTCCTCCAGGGACAGGGCATCCTTTGGTTCCACGGTGCTTAAAGGTGTACTCCCGTGAGCTACCCAGGGAAAAAGGTGCTAGGGATGCTGTCCCATCATTGTAAGAATGAAGGCGAGATAGGACAACATAACATAAAGAAGTTATGTACTCACCATAACATTCCATTTGTTGTCCATCTCACCATTCATTCTTACAAACTCTTACCTCCTTCCCCCTGCTAAAGACTTCTTGTGGACCTGGTAGATTTCCACTACCTCAGGAGTTTTGTCTCAGCTTGTTTCTCCTTCCAGTATATTTAGTATGGACTTAGACATATGTTTATATGTGTATGTTTGTACATATGTATATAGCGTATATATATTCAGTATTAGCAGCAAACAAGATATGGGGAATTACACCACTGCATTGTGGGATACCTTCTTGCCACGAGCCAAGTTTGAGATTTTCAGCTAAGTATTTGGCCGAGTCATCATTGTAAGAATGAATGGCGAGATGGACAACAAACATGGAACGTTATGGTGAGTACATAACTTCTTTTTAACTCCTGACGCACAAACCCCCCAATTGCATGATTTTACATTTGATAATAAATTGAGATTTGATACTCGTGTATCTCAAACAGTCAAAGTGCACAAAAAATGGGGACCTTTTATAGAAGGAAAAATTTCTAACAGACAGCTCCTGGATAGCCATTGCCAGAAACCCACCTCTTGTCAACCCTCCTCTATGCATCACCCATACTAGCTAATCTAAAAAGGTCAGACCTTGACAAACTGGAGATATGCTATAATAAAATAGCAAGATTTGCCAATGACTCCATACATAGAACACACCACTGCCTAGCTCTCAAAAATCTCTCTTGGCTTGAACTACCACAGCTTCTGTTTTATAACCAGCTAATAACTACCCACAAACTTCTTAACCATCCTGAGAAAGCTCCCTCACTCCTAAACTTAGTTCAGACATGCACCATCTTAGCTACACTTCGTTCTGCAAATAAAACGTTATTACAAGTTATAAAAACTAATAATACTGCAGGAAGCTCAATTTATTCATGTTATATCTCTACACTGGAACTCACTTCCACACCACATAAGAACTGCCTCCAATCTAACCCAATTTAAAATGCTACTAAAGAACCACTTAGCTGATTTATGGGTCTGCTCATGTCATAGTCCAGGCTAATTTCTAAATGGCTTTTTCCCCTTATGTGTCTTTATACCAGTCTTATGATTCTAGGATTGTCACTCAATATATTTATTGTTCAACTGTACTACTGTAACTGGATGTTTAATTAACTTACAATTAATGTGTATCCCTAAGCTTGTAAAGTTCTGAACTAATATTTTTTTACTGCGTAACACAAAATCTTACCAATATGTATCTTATATTTTTGTAACTGTTTCAACTATGTTTGTTACTTTATCTACTTATGCAATTTTAAGTATGTGGAGCTTTTCTCCCTGGGAATCTGCTGAAAATGGTCTCTGCCCAGTCGAATTTTCCCAGTAAACAAGTGTAAAATAAATACTGATGTTAAGTTGTCTATCTCGCCTTCATTCTTGCTGGTTGTTTCGGAGCCGAGCCTCGGCTCCAACAAGGCCATCTTTAAAAGCTCGAGAGCTGCTTACTGGCTCGAGGCCCCCTATATCCCATGATGCCTGGCGCTAGATATCCAGATCTCGTTTGCCGCTTTTGCTACTAGGTTACGTTTACTGGCTCAGGTCGTATATTTTTCACTTTATTGATATATATTAGGATTCGTTGTATATTATTTGTTAAAATATTTAGTGTTTATTCATAGTGTAGGTATTTCCTAGTGTTTAAGCCCCCCTTTGAAAACTCATTTTCTTTTTAGAGAGTTTTCCCCTCCCTCCCCCTTCCGTTAGGGTAGGCCGTTTTAGTTAGAGGCTTATCTTTAAGATAGTAAAATTTTTCTATAAAAATTGTGGTAGTTTTAGGTTAGTTTAGACTATCTTATATTATATTTTTGTATGTGTGCTGTTTGGGTGTGGTAACTTGTGTGGACTGTGTGTGTTTTTTTCTAGTTACCAATTCCCCTTGGTACTCTTTATTAGTATTGTCTTTCCTTTACAGGAATGTCTAAAGACACTAAAGTGTCAGGATTCAAGAAGTGTGACTCATGCTGTCAGAAAATGTCACTGACAGATGGTCACACTTCTTGTGTCTACTGCTTGTGTCTACAGCCCAAGCAGTAGACACAAGAAGTGTCTACTGCCCAAGCAGTAGACACTTCTTGTGTCTACTGCTTGGTCTCCCTACACCTGCAGGACTCTTGTTCGGTGTGTCACGCCTTTAGTCTAAGAGTCCTGCAGGAGCATGGGAATAAGCTTATCCTTAGGGGTTTGCTTAAACCTGAAGGATCACCGGCCAAGACTCAGTGAGTGAAACCTTCTAGGCCATCAAAGCCGTCGGCTCCCAGCTCGGAGCCGTTGCCGGGTATGGCTTCTGCTTCAACTTCGGTTTCGGCTGAAACCGAAGTACCTATCTCTATGTCAACTTCGGCTCCAACTGGAGCCGAAGTACCTATCTCCCAGTCGGCCCCGACCCTCCCGTCGGAACCGTCAGAGTCTCGAAAACGCTCCAGGTCACTATCCTTGGAGTCAGTACACTCGGCTCCATGGTCATCCTTATTGCAATCTGAGTGGAGTCATCGATCCCACTCTTCTCGGTCATCTAGGCTATCTGACCATGATTTGGAGAGAGTGGTGAGCAGGCTTTTAAAGTTGCAGGCCCTGGCAAAAATGCTATCCAGCCCCCCTCATCAGGGTTCAGCTCTACCTGTTTCTACAATAGTTCCTCCTTCAACTCATCCCTTGAGTTCGGAGCCGGAGCATGCTGTGGCTGGAACCATGGGTCCGTCTGCACCGATACCTCCCCTTGCGGTTCCGTCATCGGCTCCGATCTCTTCCATGGTGCTGTCCTTGCCAGGACTCCCTCGTTGGCTCCGTGGGTGCAAGTGGCATCGGACCCTTGTCCGACCCCGTTCTCCCTCTCGGAGCTTTGGCGCAGGTGAGATCGGCTCCTACATCGGCTTTGAAGCCGTCTCTCTCTGTGCCGGGAAGGATTCCAGTCTCTATGGAGACGGAGCCTTCTTCGGTATCGGGAAGGGGTGCCTTCGAGGTCATGAAGAGTGTGCTGGCATCTGAGTCAGCCTCACGGTCAGCCCCATTGCCTCATCCCCCCATGGTGCCTGCTCCTGTCTCTGCCCCTCCTCCAGACCCCAAGCATGGGGAACAAATGCTCCAGGGCACCCCATTGGTTGTAACTTCCTTTTCCGAGGCCTCCCTCGTTCATTCAGAGGAGCCCCCTCGAAAGAGGAAATGCAAGAGAAAGCATGTAGACTCCCCTGAGTCTGTCACTTCAGATACTGACTTGGAGGAGTCGGAAGGGTCCCCGAGATCACCCTCTGAGGACATCTCCTTCTCAGACATCCTTGAAATCCTTAGGCAGAGGGGGAACTGGACTACTCTTAACCCTTCCGAGGATGAGTCTGTATTCCTGGACGCGTTTGGTTCCCGACCCTCCACCTCCTGGGTGTCTCCGCCTTTCGATCCACTGATGTCGGTAGTGGCTCGAAAGGCATGGTCAGCTCCAGACACAATGGAACCAACTCCTCGCAGGCCCACAAAATTCATCACTGCCCCTCAGGACAAACAATTTCTGACCAAGGGTGTTCCCGTTGATGCCATGTTGGTAGCAGCGGCCACTAAAAAGGAGTTGGCTGAAACTTCTTTGTCTGTCCATCCCCCTAACAAGGAATCTAGGACGATGGACAGATATGGGAAGCGGATGTTTTCCTCAGCGACCTTTTCCATGAGGTCTCTGAACTATTTGTGCCATTTTTACCTGCCTTCAAAGGGATCTCATTAAAGAGCTAGGAGATCAGCTGTGGGGGCTCAGGTTAAGACTGCCTCCCAGCTGGCGACTCTAAATTCTGTAGTAAACTCCTCCATGCGGCTCATCTGTTATGCAGCCGATGGAGCGAGTAGGGCTGCAGGCACAGGTGTGGCTTTGAGGAGACACACTTGGATGCGGTTATGCAACTTTGCAGAACCCTACAGGGAGTCTTTCACCAACACCCCCTTTGATGGTTCTGCTCTGTTTGGACCACAGGTGAAGGATACCCTTACCAGGTGTGAGCAGGAAGGCAAGACTCTCTCTGCCGTTGGAGTCCGTTTTTCCAGTCCTTAAAGACCGTATCCCAAGGGTCAGAAGAGTGGGAAGATGTGATTCCGGAAGTCCCAGGGAGCCGTGTCTGACACACGTGGAGAGTTCCCCTCCAGGGGCAGAGGAGGGAACAACAATAGATGCCACCCTAGGGGCAGAGGGGGTCCGCAAAATCAGGGCCAAAGAGAATCCTTCTGTGACGAGCCCTTCCAGCATCCCTGAAGTGCTGCCTGACTGTCCACCTTCGGAGGCAGTCGGGGGAAGATTATCGCTGTACCCAAAAGCCTGGCAATGTATAACACAAGACAAATGGGTACTCTCTATCATATCCGAAGGCTACAAAATCCCCTTCTTTCGCACTCCACTCTTTTCCAACAAATCCCTTCCAGATGTTCCACCCAATCTAAGGGATCAAGCAGTTCAAGAAGTTTCAAAACTGCTAAGAAAAAGAGCCATCCAGTCAGTCCCAGCAGACCAACAAGGATCCGGAATTTACTCAAGGTTCTTTTTGGTACCAAAAAAGACAGGGGACTGGAGACCTATTCTGGATCTCAGCAGACTAAACAGGTCTGTGCAAAGAAAGAAGTTCCGGATGGTCATGCTACAGTCCATTTTACCCTTTCTGGGTCAGGACAATTGGATGTGCTCCATAGATCTTCAGGACGTGTACTACCATATCAAAATGCACAGACGCTCCAGAAGATTTCTCCGCTTCCGGCTGGGAGCCAGTCATCAGTTCAGAGCTCTGCCCTTTGGTCTCACCACAGCCCCCAGGATGTTCACCAAATGTTTGGCAGTAGTCACCGCTCACTTGAGATGGTAAGGATTCCAGGTGTTTCCATATTTAGATGACTGGCTCCTTACTGCAACCACCAGGCATCACCTGCTGCGAGCCAGAGACTACACCATCCAAACGTGCTCCACTCTAGGCATCACAATAAATTTCGAAAAGTCTGCATTGTCGGCTTGTCAATCTATTACCTTTATAGGCGCAAACTTAAACACAAAGGACATGTCAGCGAATCTCCCAGTAGGCAGTGTGTTAGCCATTCGACGATATGTACAGGTCTTATTAGGATGCAAAAAGATTCAGGCCAGATTCGTCCTAAAAACGTTGGGTCTCATGGCAGGGGCTATAATACTAGTCCTCCTTGCACGTTTTCACATGAGGATTCTTCAGTGGATGCTGTTCACACAGTAGTCCTTCCAGCAACTCCCATTGTCACACATGATAATGATCACACAGTCATTCAAAAAACAAACTGTTTGGTGGATGGTCTCCCCATCATTACACCAGGGCAGACCATTTGTTCTTCATCCTCCAGTAGCTACGGTGACCACAGATGCCTCCCTGATCGGGGGGGGGGGGGCATTTTCAGGGCAGAACAGTCTAAGGCACCTGGCAGCCTCACGAGTACCATCTGCATATCAATGTCTTGGAGATGAGAGCCATGCTTTTAGCGTTGCAAGCTCTTAAGGACTCTCTTCCCGCCGGGACCATTGCAATTCAGACAGGCAGTAAGTCAGTGGTATGGTACATCAACAAGCAAGGCGGAACCAAGTCATATCCCTTATGTCGAGAAGCAGTCAGACTTTGGCAGTGGGCGATCTCTTCCCAACGGTTTCTGATAGCAGCGCACATCCCTGGGAAGTCCAACATTATAGCGGACAGGCTGAGCAGAGCAATTCTCATGCCTCACGAGTGGTCTCTCAATCAGACTGTGGCGGACAAAATCTTCCGCAAATGGGGTCAGCCTTGCTGCGAACTTTTTGCCACCCCCTTCAACAGCAAATGCGACAATTTCTTCTCTCTCCTCCCTCTTCCCAGACACTTCGCAAGAGACGCTCTAGTTCACAATTGGCCTCAGGGACTTCTTTATGCATTCCCTCCATTTCCCCTGATTCCCAAACTAATTCAGAAAGCTACCACATTGGGATGCAAAATGATCCTCATTGCCCCTTACTGGCCTTGACAGATTTGGTTCCCTTTCCTGCATCATCACCTTCTGGAGCAGTCCTGGACCCTGGACCCAGTTCCAGACCTCCTGATCCATCAGTCGGGCGGGCTGCACCAATCTCTTCATTCTCTCCAGCTCACTGCTTGGTTTCTCCACTTCCGACATTAGCCAGGCATCCCAACATCTCCCATTCGGTGCGTAAAATCATAAGTCCACCACTAGAAAAACCTTATGCTAGTAAGTGGAAGCATTTTTCCTTATGGGCAGAGACTAGGAATATAGATCCCTTTTCAACCCCTGTGCACTATATTTTAGAATTTCTAGCAGAACGTTTTAGAACTGGATCCTCTTCTGCCACGATTATTGTTCAACTAGCTGCAATTTCAAATTTTCATACGGGCCTATCTGATTCAAGCATCATGTCCCATAAGCTTTGTAAAGCCTTTCTTAAAGGGACCACTCTACTCAGGCCCCCAGTAAGAGATCCCCCCCTTCATGGGATCTGAATTTGATTTTAGCTTCCCAGATACTACCCCCCTTTGAACCGGCAGCTTCTTGCTCCTTGAAGTTTCTTTCTTGGAAAAACCCTTCTTCTGGTTGCAGTTACGTCTGCGAAAAGAGTTTCCGAACTTCAGGCTCTTTGTGTTTATCCTCCTTACCTAGTTTTTCACAATGATAGAGTTTCTCTTCAGACTAACCCTTCCTTTCTCCCAAAGGTTACTTCTGATTTTAATTTGAATCAGTCCATTGAACTACCCGTGTTCTTTCCAAATTATTCCAACAAGGCAGAATACAAGATGTAATGTGATCCTATCTCGCCTACATTCTCTACAGAAGGGTTCGGAGCCGATCCTCAGCTCTGACTCGGCACGCTATACAATAGAACGAAGTCTCTTATTGGCTGAGTTACCTCATATCCCAGGATGCACCACTACTGCTTCCCCAGATCTCGTTTGCCGCTTCTACAGCATAGACGTGGTCTCGGACTTGGCTGAGCTAAGTGCCTCTTAGTGATTATTTTTCTGTCAGAATTTTCGCTAAACTTACCCAAAATCTGTTTTAACAGCTACTTATTGTTGTGTGACTGAGTATTTTAAAATGTGGTGGTAAAATTGTGTTTTCTTCGACAGTAAAGGATCCCGTTTAAGTTAGAGGGGCCTTGCCTAGCCCACGCGCCTTAGTTAGAGCTATTTAACAGCTACTCGTTGTGTGATTGTGTAGTTTAAAATTTTTTTGGTGGTAAATTGTATTATTTCTTGGTGGTAAGTGATCCCGTTTAACTTAGAGGGACCTTGCCCTAGTCTACGTGTTATTTTTCTCTTTGAAGTCAGTGTTGAAGCAGATAGCCATGTCGAAGGAACATAGGCCATCAGGATTTAAAAAATGTTCTAAATGCAATTATAAAATGTCCATTACGGACGATCATTCTTTATGTGTATACTGTTTGGGGCCGAAGCACCCCCAGGAATCCTGTAGCGTTTGCCACGCTTTTTCCTCTCGTGTGCTCCAAGAGAGGAAAAATAAGTTGATTTTGAAAGGGCTTATTACCCCTTCCTTTGAGGAAGCCCTATCTTCTTCTTCTTCCCCGTCGAGGAAGAAAAAATCTTCGGCTCCGACCAGCCCGTCGGATCCGGCAGCAAAAAAGTCAAGGCAGGCTTCTCCGTCGGCTCGACTGACTTCGGAGCCGAGGGCGGAACGGTCTGCCTCGATGTCTCCAGCCTCGACTCCTCTGGCTTCGGAGCCGAGAGCTCGGGTGTCGAGAGGCGAGTCATCTCCATCGGCTCCACTGCCTTCGGAGCCGATGAAGGTTGCCCGCTCCCCTTCGGTGCCGAAGTCCACATCGGCTCCGAGGGAAATTGCAGTGGTGGTGGAATCTCCCTCGGCGCCGATACTTCTCGAAACCATTCGGAGCCGGTCCCCCAGTCTTTCGGAGCTGGCGGAGAAGTCGACTCGGACCCGGTCGGTCTCTTCTCGGTCGTCGAGGATGTCCGATTCGGATGTAGACAGGGTACTTCAAAGGCTTTTTCAGTCTTCGATCTTTCAAAAGTTGGACTCTGCTCCAGCCCAGTCGGCTCCGGACGGTTTCCCACCCTGCCATCTCGGTTCCTCCTCCAACAGCTTCGGCGCCGTTGGAGTCGGTGTTGGTGGAGCCGGTGGAGGTTGTCTGGTCGGTTCCGACCCTAACTCCAACCCTGCCCTTCGGGTCGGTGTTCGGTATGCGGACCTCCTATGTCGGCCCCAGGGGGGACGCTTCGGGACCGATCCTTTCGGTTCCGAGCCTCCCTCTCGGTGCGTTGGCGGCGGGAGTTCCAACTGCTGTTGTGACCTTGGGGGTTGAACCTTCCCAGGACTCTGGGGGTCCTGCCTTCAAGGCCATGAGGAGTGCCTTGGCCAAATCCTCTCTGGCCACTTCTACCATCTCACCACCACCTTCCCTTGGCACGGAGACTGGTTCCTTTGCAATCCCTCTGTCTCATGACAGCGGAGCCCTGGGGCCTGAGGTTACCCCCATTGGGGGTTCCCTTCTTACTGGAGTTCCCTCCGAAACGTCTTCGGAGGAACCCCCGAGGAAGAGACAGTGCAAGAGGAAGCACGTCGACTCCCCTGATGAGTCTCTCACCTCGGATACTGACCTCGATGATGCGGAAGGGTCCCCCAAGTCGTCCTCGGATGATGTATCCTTTGCGGACATCTTGGAAATCCTTAAGCAACGAGGAGACTGGCAGTCCAAACCCCCTTCTGCTGAGGAGTCGGTGTTCCTCAAGGCCTTTGGGGCTCAGCCCTCCACCTCCTGGGTGTCTCCGCCCTTCGATGAGCTCCTGGATTTGATCTCTCGAAGGGCGTGGGAACACCCGGACTCTGTTGAACCGGTGCCAGCTCGCCCCAATAAATTCCTTTCGGCACCCCCGGATAAGGACTTTCTTTCCAAAGTTGTGGCTGTAGATGCCTTGGTGGTGGCATCTGCCACCCAACAAGATGTGGCAGAGGCTTCAACGTCCGTCCATCCTCCTAATAAGGAGTCTAGGAGCATGGATCGATACGGGAAGCACACCCTTGCTTCAGCAACCTTTACATTAAGGTCTCTGAACTACTTGACGCATTTTACGAGACTGCAGAGGGATCTGGTCAAGGAGCTTTCGGATACCCTCTCCGGTAACTTACCTGAGCAGTTAGCCCAGACGGTTAACTCCCAGTTGGCTACCCTGTCCTCCCTATCCAACTCGTCCGTGAGGCTCATTTCGTATGTAGCCGAAGGAGTGAGCAGAGCGGCGGGCACAGGTGTTGCTCAACAGAGACAAGCCTGGCTACGCCTGTGTTACTTTGCGGAGGCCTTTAAGTCTTCCTTTGCTGATGCCCCCTTCGATGGGTCCTCCCTTTTTGAACCCAAGGTAAAGGACACTTTGACTCGCTGCGAGCAGGAGGGTAAGTCTTTAACTGCCGTAGGGGCCCGGTTTTCCACTCCCTTCAGACCTTATCCCAAGGCTCGAAGAGGAGGGAAAATGTGGTTCCGTAAGTCTCAAAAGCCTTACTCATCGCAGCAGAGCGATTCCCCTTCTAGAGGCATAGGAAGGGGAAATTTTTCAGGGAGACGCCGTCCCAGAGGCGGCGGAGGCCCCCGCAACACTGGAGACCGTGAGTCCTTTCGTGGCTCTTCCTCCTTCCAGCATCCCTGAAGGAGTGCCCGACTGTGCAGCTCCGGAGCCAGTCGGGGGTCGTTTTTCGAGGCACCTAAAGGCCTGGGAAAGTATCACTCAGGACCAATGGGTGCTCCGAATCATCGCCGGAGGTTACACCATTCCCTTCTCTCAACCCCCCCCCACCATCCCAAAGAATCCCGGACCCACCACCCAGTCAACGGGATCTGGCAGCCATCGAAATTTCAAAGCTGCTTCAAAAAGGAGTCATCCAACCTGTCCCCGCAGATCAGGCCGGATCAGGGACTTACTCAAGATTCTTTTTGGTACCAAAAAAGACCGGGGACTTGAGGCCCATTTTGGATCTCAGCAGGTTAAACCGATCAGTGAAAAAGTCCAAATTCCGGATGGTCACCTTGCAAACCATTCTCCCGCTTCTGGAGAAGGGTGTTTGGATGTGCTCCATAGATCTCAATCACATTTTGATAGATCAGGCGTTGAGGAGACACTTGCGCTTCAGCCTAGGGGACAGTCATTTCCAGTTCCGTGCACTGCCCTTTGGTCTCACCACAGCCCCCAGGGTGTTCACCAAATGTTGGGCAGTGGTGACTGCTCACCTGAGAAGTCTAGGATTCCAGGTGTTTCCATACCTAGACGACTGGCTCCTAACTGCCACCTCAACGCATCTACTCTTAAAAACTCTAGCAGCCACTATCTCCCTAGGCAACTCCTTAGGAATCACCTTCAATTGGACAAAATCCGTATTGCTGCCATCACAGCGTATTCTGTTTATTGGTGCAGAAATAGACTCCAGGCAGATGCGAGTCTATCTTCCCTCGGAAAGGATAGCAACATTGCAGTCTCAGGTTCGGGCATTACTCCTCAGATGTCGCGCTCCAGCGAGAATGGTCCTGCAGCTGTTAGGTTCCATGTCAGCCACCATTCTTCTCGTCCCCTTGGCAAGGTTGCATATGAGGATACTCCAGTGGCTCCTCTCAGTCCAGTGGTCTTATCAAGACCTCCCCCTTCATTCACCACATATTGATCACAGAGACGTGCAAACAGGATCTTCGTTGGTGGCTTCTTTCCTCCAACCTGGATCTGGGTCGACCCTTCGTTCCCCCATCCCCCTCGGCCACGTTGACTACGGACGCCTCCCAGACAGGGTGGGGGGGACATTATCTGGACAGGTAGGTCCAAGGCATGTGGCACTCCGACGAGAATCTTCTCCACATCAATATCCTGGAAATGAGGGCGGTGCTTTTAACGTTGCAAGCACTGCACGATCACCTCCCCCAGGGGACGATTGCCATTCAGTCCGACAACATGTCGGTAGTCTGGTACTTGAACAAGCAAGGAGGGACCAGGTCTTACCCCCTTTGCAGAGAGGCCATGAAGGTATGGGATTGGGCGATTGCTACCAACCACTTTCTAGTGGCAACACACATTCCGGGGACATCCAATGTGATAGCCAACAGACTGAGCAGGACTATTCTCTCCCCTCACGAATGGTCCTTGAATCACAAAGTGGTAACACAGATTTTCACGAGATGGGGAGTTCCATGTTGCGATCTTTTCGCAACTCCCCTCAACGCAAAATGCCAGCAGTTCTTCTCTCTCATTCCAGTTCCGGGGGAGATCCCCAAGGATGCTCTGGTCCAAGCTTGGCCCCCCGGTCTGCTATACGCCTTTCCACCGGTTCCCCTTCTCCCCAAGGTGATTCAGAAGGCGATTCACTTGGGAAGCAAAATGATTCTAATCGTCTCATACTGGCCTCGTCAAGTTTGGTTCCCCTTTCTTTGCAAGTATGCATTGGACAGTCCCTGGTTCCTGGACCAAGTTCCGGACCTCCTGACGCATCAGTCAGGACAGCTCCATCAGTCCCTCCATTCATTAAAGCTAGCAGCTTGGCTACTCCTGTTCCGACCATAGTTAAGTGCCATTCTTTCGACCCTGAAGTCATGCATATTTTGTCCTCGGCCCACAAGACTTCTACTAAAAAGATGTATAGCAGTAAATGGAAGAGGTTTGCTATTTGGGCCCAACTCCGAGGATTAGACCCTATGACAGCTTCGGTGTCAGAGGTTCTGAAGTTTTTAACTTCCCTGTTCAACCAGGGTTGTTCGGTGTCTACCATCAAAGTTCAGTTGGCAGCTATTTCCAATTTTCACGAGAACGTAGGACCACCTTTCATGAGCAATAAGTTGTGCAAAGCTTTTATTAAAGGAGCTTGGCTTCTACGGCCCCCTATATCTCATCCCGCACCACCGTGGGACCTTAACGTAGTGTTAGGCGCATTAACCACACCTCCCTTTGAGCCTGCAGCAACCTGTGACTTGAAATTTCTTTCTTGGAAGACTGCCCTTCTAGTTGCTATCACATCAGCCAGGCGAGTTTCAGAACTTCAAGCCTTATGTGTCAAACCACCATACCTGGTATTTCACAAGGATAGAGTATCTCTTAGACCAAACCCATCCTTTATACCAAAGGTTTGTTCTAACTTTTGTTTGCAACAATCACAGGAATTACAGTTTTTTTTCCCTAAGTATACAAACAGAGCTGAGTATACCTTTCACAGCTTAGATGTACACAAACAATTACGTTTCTATTTGGATAGGACACACCAAGCACGAAAATCAGATCAACTGTTTGTGTCTTTTTCGGACAATAAATTGGGCAAAGCCGTCACGAAAGTCACTATTGCCAAGTGGATCAGAGACTGTATCAGTCATATTTATCGCATTTCAAATAAAGAGCTTACAATTCCAGTGAAAGCTCATTCTACCAGGGCTATGGCCACTTCGGCAGCCTTTCATTCCAAGCTCTCTATTAATGACATCTGTGCGGCTGCTACGTGGTCTTCTCTACACACCTTTATTTCTCACTACAAATTGGATGTGGCATCTAGGGGTCGAGCTTCCTTCGGTTCCACGGTTCTCCGGACCGTTTTCCAGTGAGCCACCCAGGAATTAGGTGCTAGGGACGCTGTCCCATCTGTAGAGAATGTAGGCGAGATAGGATCACATTACATCTTTTAGTTATGTACTTACCATAACTTTAGATGTATGGGATCCATCTCGCCTACATTCCTAATAACCCACCCTCCTTCCCCCTGCCTTGGAGGCCGGAAGAGACCGGACGGTCCAAATACAACTGTTTCCTCTCTTGAAACACCTGGCAATCTTATAACAACAGTCTATGTGTGTGTGCATGTGTGCGGACAAACAAGATCTGGGGAAGCAGTAGTGGTGCATCCTGGGATATGAGGTAACTCAGCCAATAAGAGACTTCGTTCTATTGTATAGCGTGCCGAGTCGGAGCCGAGGATCGGCTCCGAACCCATCTGTAGAGAATGTAGGCGAGATGGATCCCATACATCTAAAGTTATGGTAAGTACATAACTAAAAGTTACATCAGTTGGACGTTCATAGACAATTATGCTTTTACCTGCATAGAACCAAGCAAATCAGAAAATCAGACCAGTGGTTCCTGTCCTACACTGAGGGAAAGCAAGGCATACCGGTGTCAAAAGTCACCTTATCTAGGTGGTTGACTTCTACTATTACTTTTATTTATCAGTTAAGAAAAAAAGAGCTCCCTGATAAACCCAAAGGTCACTCCACCAGAGCTCTAGCTACTTCTGTGGCTTTTCAGGCCAGATTGCCAAAGGAAACTATTTGTGCGGCAGCTACATGGGCTAATCCACATACCTTCATTTCGCATTATAAACTGGATGTCGCTTCCAGAAGCAGAGCTGATTTTGGTTCCACTGTTCTGAAGAGTCTGTTCCGATGAGCCACCCAGGATTGAGGTGCTAGGGATGCTGTCCCAACCAGCAAGAATGAAGGCGAGATAGACAACTTAACATTAAGAAGTTATGTACCTACCATAACGTTCCATGTTAGTTGTCTTCTTCTCGCCTTCTTTCTTGCGTCCCACCCTCCATCCCCCTATCCTAGTAGACCGAGAAGAGTTCCTTATGTTTTTTTATCACTGGCTGAGTCTTCTCTGGCTATTACTTCTCACTATCAGTCTCTCCAGTAGGTTCAGGCATCCTACTACATTTTACTGGGATATTATTATTATAATTGTTATTATTATGTCTGTAGTTAGGTTTACCAAATGAGATCTGGGAATCTAGCGCCAGGCATCATGGGATATAGGGGGGCCTCGAGCCAGTAAGCAGCTCTCGAGCTTTTGAAGATGGCCGAGTCGGAGGCGAGGATCGGCTCCAAACCAACCAGCAAGAAAGAAGGTGAGAAGAAGACAACTAACATGGAACATTATGGTAAGTACATAACTTCTTATTTTTTTCCGTTAATGCCAAGAGACTGAGATGGATGGTGATGTTTTATGTTCTCACCAGTTTAGTCCTTGTGAGTATTATTGTTAAAAAAAATAAAAGGGAGGAAAAGAGAAAAACAGCCCATACTGTGATACTTCCATAATAATGAGGCTTTACTAATCTAATTTTGTATAGTTCAAACTTGAAATATATACCTTATGAATGTAGCTGGATAGTTTACATGCTTGTGATGTACTGTGACCCTGACATTCATAATTAAGAATTTGATATTGTCAGTTTTCATTCTGTCCTCAAAACTGTTGAGTTCGGATCTGATCCACTGATCCGACTTTGCTGTTACTTTAGGTGTTGGCCATCAAAAAACTCTCATGCTCCTCCCTTACCCATAATGCACCAACCCCTAATATACCTCAGATCTCATTTGCCGGTTTCGTGAATAGACGTGACTATCTTGAGCTATCAAGTGGCATTTCATTTTATGGTAAGTGTTTTACTCTTTATCTTTATAAATTTATTACTAGTTATCCTCCCTTCACTTTACACTTAGTGTAGTTTTTTTATCATAGTTGATATTGTTGTTTTGTTTTCTTTTCCTTCCTTGTACACCTTCTGTGTTATTTCTCGATACCATAGTTGGCATCTTTTTCTCCTTTTCTTTTTTACTGCTGCTCTTTCACTATATATATATATATATATATATATATATATATATATATATCTATATATATATATATATATATATATATATATATATATATATATATATATATATATATATATATGGGAGCACTTTACATATTCGAATTGCATATGGTCGAGACCATATGCTCGAGCTTTCAGTAACTCAAATGTGTAAAGTGTTAAAAAAGAACACTTTACTTACCTTAAAACATTACTTACACACAAAGGCAAGGACCCTTGTACACTCTGTGTATAAGTAATGTTTTCATTTTTTTTTTTTGCGATGTTGACAGGAAACGGGAAATCTCCCATTTTGCACTTTGGCATACAGCGCAAAATGGGAGATTTCCCTTTTCCCCACTGTAGCACGATCTCAGAGTTGGTATATTTAAGTAGGGGGGTGTTGGGGGCACAGCCAGGTGGACAAAGCCCCCCTGCAAAAGCTATGTTTGACTTTTTTTTTTTTTTTTTGTTTCATTTTTAGGAGTTCGAGTTTCCGAAAATTGAACTTATGGTCTCGACCATATGAAGTTCTGTTTTTTGGGAATTTGATCTTCTAAAGTGAATCCGTATATAATATCTATATATATATATATATATATATATATATATATATATATGTGTGTATATATATATATATATATATATATATGTATATATATGTGTATGTATATATATATATATGTGTATATATATATATATATATATATATATATATGTGTATGTATATATATATATATATATATATATATATATATATATATTTTTTTTTTTTTTTCTTTCGGCTTTTTCCCGGTTAGGGGTCGCCACAGCGGATCACCTGTCCGCTCATGATTGGCAGTGGAGTTTTACAGTGCCGGATTGCCAGCCCGATGCCCAACCTTCCACAGAAGGAACACAAATGCACACACTCACTCCTAGGGCCAATTTAAGGTGTCCAATCCACCAACAGCATGTATTTGGGATGTGGGAGGAAACCCACGCGACCACAGGGAGAACATGCAGACTCCACACAGAAGGCACCCCAGCCAAGGATCGAACCAGAGAACCTCTTGCTGTGAGACAGCAATGCTAACCGCTGCACCACCACAGCTGCCTATATATATATATATATATATATCTATATGGATCTAGGACTATTGTACAAAAGTTCAATAGTCCAAATCCACAATCAACGAACACACTTTAACGAAAGCGCTTTCACCGATAAAGTGCTTTAGTTAAGGTGTGTCTAAAAACAAAACAATAAAACATTATTTTTACGTTTTGCAGGGGGGCAACCCCCCACCCCCCACCCCCCTACTTAGATATTCTCACTCCGAGGTTGCACTACACTGGGGAAAAGGGAATTTTCCCTTATCCCCACTGTAGTGCATTCTCCGCAACGGGCATACTTACGCGAATGTGTCTTTCGGTGAAAAGCACTTTCGCGCAAGTATGCCTGGCCGAATCTGTTTCGGTTATGTTGCCGTTCGGTTATTTGTATGGATTTGTATGGATCCCCTTCGCAGCAGAGTGAACTAATGGGCCAGAAGCCTGGCTTCTTGGCTCCATTGTCTTCCTTCTTCCTGGATGGATCTGCCTTTGAGGTAGTGAAGAGCCTGTTTTCTGCTCCAACAGGACATACAGATCCTAGCCCCTTGGATCTTCCCTCTGCTTACTAGATGTCTCTGTGCCTTGAGCCACATCATTCTACACCACAGGAACAGCCAGCTCAAAGTCTTCAGGCTACCCTTCAGGGCATTACAGTCTCATCCGATGCTTCACTGCAGCATCCCACTGAGAAAATCCCTAGGAAGAAGTGCAAGAGGAGGCACTTGGACTCCCCTCAGGAGTCTGTCACTGAAGATACTGATTTTGATAAAAAAGGGTCCCCAAGTTCACCACCTGAAGACATCTCATTTGGAGATATTCTTCAGATCCTTAAGCAGAGGGTCGGTTAGCACTCCAATAACCCTTCCCCAGAAGAATTGGTATTCCTGGAAGCCTTAGGAGCTAGCCTGTCTACCTCCTGGGTTACTCCACCCACCGATGAGCTTATTAATTTGATCTCTAGGTGGGCATGGAAAGAACCTGACTCAGTTGAGCCCATTCCCTAGGGACCAGATTGGATTCTGGCTCCACCTCTATGTAGGAATACTGGAGCAAGAGAATGCCTGTAGATGCTATGGTCTTGGTGGCAGCCACAAAGAAGGAACTTGGCAGCAAAGTTACTCTGCCTATCCCCCTAACAGGGTGTCTAGGGTGAAGGACAGATTTGGGAAACATGTCTGTGCTGCAGTGACTTTTGACTTTAGGTCGCTGAACTACTTGACACACTTTACAAAAATACAAAGAGATTTGATAAAGGATATGTCAAAATCCCTTTCAGGGGGCGATACTGCCAAGGCTCAGACTTCTGTGGCTTTTCAGTTGGCTACCCTACAGGCTATATCTAATTCATCCATGTGGCTTACAGTATATTGCATGCAGCTGAAGGTGCCTCAAGGGCAGAGGGTTCAGCCATTTCCATTAGGAGGCATGCCTGGATGTGCTTGTGTGATTTTTGTGGAGCCCTTCAAGTCCTAGTTCGTCAGTGCACCCTTTGATAACAGTTTGTTGTTTGGCCCTAAAGTTAGACACTTTCCAGGTGTGAAAAAGATGGAAAGACCCTCTCTGCAGTGGGCATATGTTTTTTAACTGCTCAAAGATCCTTCTCTAGGAATCAATGAGGAAGTTGAAAAATGTGGTTCAAGATGTCCCAGGGCCCTTTCCAAAATCCATGTGGAGATAGTTCCCCAGGAACAGAGGAGGAACTCAAATGGATGACAATGCCTATACTGCAGAGGAGGCCCCATAGAACCTGGGTTCCAGAGATTCCTTCTTTAATAGACCCTACCAGTGCTCCTAAAATGAGGCCCGATTGTCCACCTCTGGAGGCAGTTGGGGATCATTTATCCTTGCAACAGGGAGTTTGGCTAGATATAACAAAAGATACATGGGTGTAGAGGATTATTTACAGAGATTATATAATTCTCTTTTCCATACCACCTCCGCCTGTATGCGAAATTCCTAATGTTCCACCTAGTCAGAGGAAAGCAGCAGCACTAGAAATGCAAAAACTGCTAGAAAAAGAAGTCATCCAAGAGGTCCAACCAGGCCAGATAGAATCCAAAACTTACTCAAGATTCTTTTTAGTGCCAAAGAAAACAGGGGACTGGACATCAATTCTGGATCTCAGTAAATTGAACAAAAAGCAGTTTGACACACAGTTTCGGATGGTCATGGTTCAATCCATTTCACCTTTTCTAAGCAAGGACGACTGGATGTGCTCGATAGACCTTCAGGATGCATACTATCACATAAAAATGAACAGACAATCTAGAAGGTATTTATGCTTCTGGCTGGGAGCCAGTCACTACCACTTCAGAGCCCTTTGCCCTCACCACAGCCCTCAGGGTGTTCGCCAACGCATGGCAGTGGTAGCAGTTCACTTGAGACTGCAGGGATTCTGAGTGTTTCCATACTTGGACAACTGGCTCATTACCACCCTGACCAGGTATCTACTAAGAGCAACAGGTCAGGTACTGCAGACATGCTCCCTTCTGGGGATAACCATAAACTACAAGAAATCTCAGTTACAACTGTCCCAAGCATTGGAATTCCTAGGAGTAGTTTTCAACAAGCTTTCATTGACAGCTTGTCTTCCTCTCTTTTAAGAGTGCAGACTATCAGATTCCAGGTCAGAAAAATAATTTACAGTACCACAATTTCAGCTAGTTTGATTCTTCAAGCCTTGGGGTCAATATCAGTGACCATAGTTTTATTTCCTCTAGCAAGATTTCATATGAGAATTCTTCTATGGATGTTAGCAACACAATAGTCAATTCTTTCTCAGTGCATGTCAGCCCAAGTAAGAATCACTTAGGCATGCAAAAGTTACCTTTGCTGGTGGATTCAATCAGATCAAATTCTTCAAGGCTGCCCGTATTTTTTTCTCTCAGTCCAAGGCTGTAGTGAGAATGGACATTTCCCAGATTTGGGGGGGGGACTTCATGGGAAGACTGTCCAAGGCACTTGGTCCCCCAAAGAGGCCAATACACATATCAGTGTTCTGGAAATGAGAGCAGTGCTCTTAGCATTGCAGGCCTTTCAAGACCGTCTCACTTTCAGGATAGTTGCAGTACAGACAGACAAAATATCAGTAATCTGGTACATCAACAAACAAGGGGGAACCAGGTCTTGCCCCTTGTCTCAAGAAGAGTGTGGCAATGGGTGATCTCTTCCAACTGCTTTCTGATAGCAACACACATTCTGGGGAAGTCCTGCATGATAGCAGACAAATTGAGCAAGCCCATTGTACTATGCCACAAGTGGTCTCTCAACATGAAAGTGACCGAAATGATTTTCAATCAGTGGAGCCAGCCTTTCTGTGATCTTTTTGCCTATCCCCAAAGCAAATGCATTAGCAGCTTTGCCCTGATTCCCCCCCACTGGGGGAAGCACAGAGGGATGCTCTGTTTCACGATTTGCCCCCCCCCAATCTCCTTTATGCGTACCTATCAACTCCCCTAATTCCAACATTTTTGCAGAACACTGCCAGATTGAAGAGCACAATCATCCTCATTGCACCTTACTGGCCTTGACAGATTTGGTTCCCCTTCCTTTAGCCTCCTCTATTTTACCTACCTTGGATTCTGGATCTGATTCCAGACCTCCTGTCTCACCCAGTAGACTTGATTCATCAGGATGTCTCAAACCTCAAAATAACAGCATGGTTTCCTCCAATTCCATTAATAGCCAGACAACCGATGTACCCTTCACTTGCCTGTCATATAATTTTATCTTCCCGTAGGGCTTCTACAAGAAAACATTATAGGAGTACATGGAAAAGTTTTATTTTTGGGGCACACCAGAAACACATTGACCCCTTCCCAACTCCTGTACAGAGTGTTTTTGAATTTTTGGTGTGGGAGCTAGCTCCTCAACAATTAGTTCATTTGGCAGCAATTTCTACCTTTCATATTGGGTTTGAAAATTATTCCTTGGCTTCATCTAAGCTTTGTAAGTCTTTTTTGAGAGGCATCCTTCTGCTGTGGCCTCCCTATAAAGACCCTGCTCCACCATGGAATTTAAATCTGGTACTGCAGGCCTTAATTCACTCCCCTTTTGAACTAGCAGCAAAATGTAATCTTAAATTTCTGACCTGGAAATCTATTTTTCTAGTGGCCATTACCTCTGCTAGAAGAGTTTCAGAACTTCAAGCATTGTCCTGTAAACCTCCCTACTCATAAGAATAGATTATCCTTGCGTACTAATATGTCTTTCCTTGCTAAAGTGGTGTCAGAATCCAGTATTAACCAATCCATTAATCTGCTAATTTTCTTTCCTAAATTTCTGAACAAAGGTGAATATATGTTGCATTTATTGGATATCCATAGACAATTCCATTTTTACTTAAATAGAACAAATGTTAGGAAGACAGATCAATTATTTGTTTCCTTTGCAGTTGCAAAGGTAACTCTAGCCAGATGGCTGATGGATTGCATGCCATTTATCTACAACAAGTTGCGCCCACCCTTACCAAGACCTTTAAGAGCTCATTCAGCTAGGTCCATGGCTGCTCTTCACGTAGAGCTTCCATGGACGAAATGTATGCAGCTGCAATTTGGGACAGTCCTCATACCTTTGTTACTCATTACAAATAAGATATGGTCTTGAAGGGAAGAGCAGTCATCTGTGCTCAGTAATATCCTTTCTTAGAGTCCACCTGGAAATTTAGGTATCTGGAAACTCTGTCCCAATAGCTTAGGATAGAATGAAAATTGACATAATCAGATAAAGAAGTTATGTGCTCACCATAACGTTCCATCTCTGTTGTCCATTTTCATTCTTCAAGTCCCCATCCACCGACCACCATCTTTATTCACAACTGATTTCTGAAAGAACAAGAGTTTATAAGGACACCACTGTCCTTCATGCTGAACTTCTTCTATTAGGAATTTTATAGTAGTACTTCCAGTTTTATGTCAAACAGCAAACAAGATCTAAGGTATATTAAGGGTTGGTGCATTATAGGTAAGGGAGGAGTTTGAGAGTTTTTTGGTGACCAATAGCTTAAATAACAGTCAGTTGGATTAGAGGATCAGATCTGACCCCACAGTTGAGGAAGTATGAAAATGGACAAGACAGATGGAATGTTACCGTGAGTACATAACTTCTTTTTATTACTGGTCATCTGTAGCTGTTATTCAAATCAAGCTGCACTGTAGCACTTATACCCTACAAAAGAGCCTGGTACCTCAAACCAATCCCAAATGAACAAATCAGACCATCTGTGTACCACCCACCTGAATGTACATGTAAATTGAGCTACTGTAACCGGTCTTATTTAGATTTTGATTGTCTGTTTATGGACAAATATGGTGACAATTTTCAATAAAGTCTTTCATCATAAGAAATTTCTAAACCTGTTTTTTTTTCCCCTTTAAATGAGTTCCCTTAGAAGTAAGGTCTTATTTTCATATCTTCTGGGCAGGATCTCTCAGCTGTTGCCTCCTTTAAAAAAAAACAAAAGAAAAGAAACATTTTATTAAATTATCATGTATGACATAGGCAATCTTACATTGATCCAAATGAAAATAAACCATAGTGACACAATCTCAGTTGCAAACATTATACATTGCAAACTGTGCCAGCACAACTGTAGCTTCAAACATTATGCATCACTTTTAATATATCCAGTCATTGTCATTCATCCATTACATAGCTCATTCAAATCCTGCCTTCTTTTAAACCTTGTTCCTCCCTTCCATGTATTGATCCCATTTCCCATTTTTCCCATGTAACTTGCTTCTACCTTTCTCTAAAAATCCTAGTTCCAGTTTTTTATCTTTGTTACTATCTTTGCTACTTCTATAAAAGTTGGTTTAGAGGTTGATTTCCATTTTCTAGTTCATAGGTAGGTACTAGGCCATTGGCCCTAGGGCCTATATAAGCTTAGCCAAAAAGGTACCTTGGCTTTCGCCACCGAAGAAAATTATTTTCCTGTGCCACTGTCTAGCAGAGCCACAGAAGTGATCCCCGGGGTGAATTTCCTATTTCCCATCCAGTCATCAAGATTTTTCTTGAAGAGTGCTAATGAGGAGGAGCTTTGTTTGATATAGATAGGTAGTTTGTTCCAGAGTATGGGAAGTCTCTGGGACAGGAATCTATTCCTTCAGCATGTTCTGTTTATTGTGGTGACAGGGTTTAGGTCCCTAGAGCATGTAGTTCGGAGGGATTAGGATTTCTTTAAGTGGAGCATGTCCAACAGCTCTGGGTTTGACATAGCTTTGTATGTTAGGCAGAGATCGCCTCTGAGTAGGCGATATGCGATGGAGTAAAGCTGGAGTTTTTTGAGACGGTCTGCGTAGGGCATCTGTGGCCTTTCCAGATGTTGTAGATGTCTTGTGAGGTACATACCAAAAGGGGCATTGTACTCTATAATGGGTCTAATGAGTGATGAGTAGAGGGGAACAATTACCTCTTTTTTTCCTGGATGAGAAACCTTTTGTGATGAGGTGTGTCACGTAGAAGGATTTCCTGACTACTGTGGCGATGTGATTATCAAAGGAGAGACTACTGTCCACCTGTGTCCCAAGGTCTCTTGTCACACTTTCACTGTTATGTAGACTACCGCCTCTGTGGTAGTTCATGGGAACAGAGTTTTTACCAAAAGGAATGACAATGCACTTTTTGGCATTGAGCTTGAGGCCATGACTTTGACACCAGGCATCTGTCTCAGTGAGGCAGTTTTGTAAGATGTCCACATCGTTAGGAATTTTGATTTTGGCTGCTAGCTTGCAGTCAGACCTTCTGTGTTAGCCTTTAGTTCAGAGAAGTAGATATCAAATGGGAGAGGACCCAGGACTGAACCCTGTGGTACTCCACTTGTCACTGGTCTGAAGTCGGATTTGGAGTCTGTTACTTTCACAGTGTGGGTTCTGTCAGTGAGCCAGTTGGCAACCCATATTGTGACGTAATTGCTTTTTTGGCAGCCATCATAATTAGACTCAGCTAGGCCTTACTGTGTGTAGGTATTCCAATTCTGAATCATAGTTGAAAAAAATAATTTCCCTAGTTACTCCAATTTGCTCTCCCAGCATCTCAGACAGGGCAGTTTGCAGGGTATCTTTAAAGTCTTCCAGCTCATTACACTCCCAGAAAATGTGTTCCCAGTTACCTCTCTTTTTCCACATCAGACCTCCAATATTTGCTGTCTACCTGAGAAAAAATTCTTTGGAGTCTACTTGGGGTATAAAAACACCTATGTAGACACTTCCAAGCAAAGATCGTAAATCTTCTAGATTTTGTTGCATATTTAGGAGACATACATATATCCCCCATTGTTTCTTTGTGAATTGCTTATCCAATCTCTTTTTCCAATCCTTCCTAACCTCCTCTGATTGATTCTTATAGTTATCATGCAGTGTTATGTATGCTGTACTAATGTTTCCTTTCTAATGGCAACTTCTGTTCTAGATTCTGATAAAAACTTTACCGTTGCTGGTCTTTCGTTTAGTACCCCCTATTTCTTTCTCATTGCCTATACTCTTATGTCGGTCATGCATAGGGAAGGCAATCTCTAACCTGCAGTCCAAATAAGTTTTTGGCATCTTCCCATTCTGGTATTAAACTTTAGTATTGCACCTGGAGAGTCTGTTTTTTGGATACAGCTGGAGTGTGTTTTATTTCTACATCTTCCCATTTTGTTACGTTTCGCCCACTAGTTATTTGCTCTCAATACCTTTGTTCCTTTGCCAGTTTTCGCCAATATATTCCAGCCTCTTCTTGCCTATTGTCTGTATCCCTAATTACAGTTATCCCTATTGGCAAAATCTCTTTTCTCCATTCCAGTGTTGACTTAGTTCTTAGAATACTTTCTGCTACTTTGAATGCAGTTATTAAACACCCAGGATTCAGTGGTGGAGAAGGCTGCTTAAGTTTTGAGTTGTAGTTCAGAAATAGAGTTTACTGAGCAGACTGTGGTTGAATCGTCTACATATTGAGTAAGAGCTCCATTGTTGACAGACATGTGGAAATTAATGAAAATATTGAATGAGTGGACCCCGAGTATGGAGCCTTGAGGAACTCGAGTAGGTGTGTTAAGATGGGAAGAGACTGAGTTTTGCCAGGCCGTCAAATGGCCTATTTTTTGATTGAATGTAATTATGATGCGACGGATGCCTCTTCTAGGGCTGCTGTTTTTGGTTCAATTTTGAAGTGGTATTCTTGGCTTAGGCTTCAATCTCTACCTGATGATATTAAAGCTAAGTTGATGGATGCTCCACTTTATTCTAAAATTTTGTTTGGGGAATCTGCTGCTAGTTTAAGTCCCTTCAGGATAAGGGTAAGTCCTTATGAGAACTTAAACGTGTCTGTTTCTCTTGTGCTTAAATTTCAGAGAAACTACCCCGCTTAAGCCTGCCCTTGTTTGTAAGCAGTTCCGTCCTTCTACTAAAGCTAAAAGTGGCAAATGGACTCCTCCTGCTAAGGCTACTCAATTTTCAGGGACGCTGAAGCCTTCCTTTCTGGACAAACTAGGTGCTGTGTGACTATCTGTCTCCTCCTAGCCACATTCCTCTTTCTTTTCACCTTTCTCTTTCTTTTCCGCTTTGGCTTCAGATCAGTCAAGATTCTTGGGTTCTGTCAGTCATTCATCAAGGGTACTTCATGGTGTGGAAATCCCATTCTCCTTTTATGGGCATTCCTCATCCTCCTCGGGAAAATCTTCTCTTTTTACCAGAGGTTCTTCAAGATCTCGACTCAAGGTAGTATTCAAGAGGTGCCTGTGTACCAAAGGGGGAAAGGATTCTACTCCTGGCTGTTTCTAGTTCCCAGAAAAGACGAAGCTTGGAAACCTATTCTAGATCTCTCTCATCTAAACACTTTTCTAAAGGTATCTTCCTTTTGGATGTTGTCCCTTCAGATTCTGTTTCCTCTCTTGCTTCCTCAGGCCTATAGTCCATATTCCGATCCATCCTCTTTTCAGGAAGTTTTTGCTTTTCTCTGTTGCTTCCTGGCATTTTCAGTTCTCCGCTTTACCCTTTGGCCTTTCTACTGCCTCAAGGGTATTCACCAAATGCCTTGCTCCTGTGATTGCCTTTTGCAGGCTTCAAGGGATCCAATTATTTCCTTACTTGGATGACCAATAAAATATATAAAGGAACCACGCCAGGAAACACTTAAGTAAGTTTAATTGAGCGCTTTCGTTTTACAATGAAAACTTCATCAGAATAAATTGCAAAACACACTGACCCAACTTATATCCCTCCATTCAATCAAATAATTACTTGCAACAATTATCCCTTAAGGGGATATGCCCCTTAAAAAAATACAAGTTTACCTGCAAGCAACTTAATAGTAATAAAATCATACCCTCCCCTGTATATACAAGTGTACAAATAAATGTGATAAACCAATATAAATACTAGACTAACATTTCCAATTACATAAAACCTTCAGCTTTAAGTCTTAAAATAGAACTTATCGAGAATGTACTGTTCAAACCTGGTTGTTCCATGGCATTTGATCTAATTTGCCATCTTAATTCTCTTAGTTCCAGAAAATCATTGAGTGAGCCTCCTCTGTCCCCCAGTGTTACCTGCTCTAAAACCATAAACTTGAAACTATGTCCTTCGTTTTTGGAAATATGAGCTGCTAAGGCATTTTTCATGTCTTTTCTGTTTGTCATAGTAATGTTGATAGACTGTGCTTCTAAGAGCATTGATGGTCTTCCCTATATAAAAACTTGGGCACTTTCTACTGTCTCAAGGGTGTTCACCAAATGCCTTGCTCCTGTGATTGCCTTTTGCAAGCTTCAAGGGATCCAGTTATTTCCTTACTTGGATGACCAGTTAATTCAGGTGTCTTCTCTAGAGGCCCTTTTGCAAAATCTTCATTTTGCCATATCCCTTCTTCAGAGCCTGGGGTTCAGTGTAAATTTCAAAAAGTCATCTGACTCCTTCTCAGGATCATGTTTTTCTGTGTTGCAGGATTCAGACAGTGCCAGTCCTTGCATCCTTTCCTCCCTCCAAAGGCCTTAACTCTCATTTTTTTTCTTTCATACTCTTCTTCTGGCTTCCATTACCACCAGGGAGTTTGAGATTTCTGGGTTTCATGGCATCCACCATTCTGATGCTCCCTCTGGCCAAACTTCATATGAGAAGGTTTGAGTAGTTTCTGAAGTCAGTGTGGCTTGAACATGCTCATCCTCTACAATTTGTAGTTTCTCTTCTTCCGTACCTCAGACAGGAACATCTCTGGTGGATTCAGCAGTTATCTCTGAATCGAGGGATCCCTTTTCATCTCCCTTTTTCCTCTCAGGAATTGTTCATGTATGCCTCAGTCATGGGATGGAGATGATTTTTTGGTCCCTAAAGGTACAGGGGGTGTGGTTGCCTCATCAGCAGAAAGAGCATATCCGTGTCAAAAAGATGAGAGCCCTTCTGCTGGCTCTTCAGGCTTTTCAGTATCTCTGTTCTTCAGGACGTCTCAAGGTATTCACAGACAATACCACAGTGATGTGGTATATCAACAAGCAGGGCAGAATGAGATCTTATCTTCTTTACAGGTTGGCACTTCTGGTATGGGATCTTGCTGTCAAGTGACTCTTCTTCAGGCAGTTTATATCCCTTCTGGTCAGAACATTGTGGCAGATACTCTGAGCAGGTCCTTAACTCAGTACCACAAATGGATGCTTCACAGGGATGGGTTTCTGGACATTATCCACCAGTGGGGTACTCCTCAAGTGGATCGTTTTGCCTCCCCTCTGAACAGACACCTTCCTCTGTTTTGTGCAAGAGTCTCAGGTCTTCTGATATGGAAGGTGGATGACCTCTCATTCTCTTGTAAGGGGATGTTTCTTTATACATTCCCTCCCCTTCCTCTCATTCCAAAAGTCCTGTTCAAAATCCAACAGAATGCTCCCAAAATCTTGGCCATGACAGCACTGGTTCCCTCTTCTGCATCTAGCCAGGAGCAATGACCTTAAGTTACCTCACAGGGTGGATCTAATCACACAAGACAAGGGATCGCTTATCCATCCCCACCTGAACCCACTTCACCTGACACTGTGGGTGATAGGATTTTGATTCCTCATAGAAACCTTTTTTCTGAGGACATGCTTTGGGTCCTGCAGGAGGCCAGGAAGCCTACAATAGGAAATCATACTTTTCCAAATTAAGAGGTTTTCGTTTTGGTGTCTGTCTTGTAACCTGGGCCCACTTACTGTAAATACTCCTTTGGTTCTCTCTCATTTGTGTGAGTTGCTCAATGCTGGTTTGGCCTATTCTTTTATTAAGGCCCACCTATCTGCTATCTCTGCTTGTCTGCCTTTTTCTCCTCCTTTAGCTGCTAACTTTGAGGTGAGACAATTTCTTAAAGGTGTCCTTAATATTAGACCTCTATGGAAGCCAGTTCCTCTTCCCTGGGATCTTAATTTTATTTTGGAGAAGTTGATTCAGGCTTCCTTTGAGCCTGCTGCTTCAGCTTCCTTGCAACATTGTTCCTGGAAGACTGTTCTTTTGTTAGCGCTTACTTCTGCCAGATGGGTGTCTGAGTTGCAAGCCCTTATGGCTTGCCCTCCTTTTTTGAGTTTTCATGAGGGCAGAGTGTCCTTGCGCACTAATCCTTCTTTTATGACGAAGGTGGTTAATGAGCTGTCTCTTATTTTGTTAATGTGCCTACTTTTTTCCCCTTTCTGCAAACTTACAGTGAGAGGGTGCTGCATACTTTGGACATACATAGGTAACTTAGAGTTTATTTGGATGTTGTCACTCGTCTGGTCAGGATAAAACAGACAAACATTCATGGGTTCAGTTCAAGCAGCTTTGTTACACACAAACACATCAGAAATGAGGCTTTGTAACTACATGTTAACACTCTGGCTGTTCTCTCAAAATGGCACTACTGCCTACACGTGCTCACTATTTATATATGCATGTGCCTACGTCTGGAAATGCTTCTTAAAGGTGTATACACACACACTGATCTACATCCCTCTTTGAGAAATAGTCCATGTACAAAATGACAGTATTCAATGACTTGCAATTTACAGAAATTATCTTTTGACATGCAGTTATAAAGAACTGATTATTTAACATGCAGTCATACAAAATTAGACGCACACAAAACAATCATGTCCAGGTTGCTGAGTATTTTACACTAGGTCTAGAAATACGACCTTATTGTGTAACATAAAAGTCAAAATTGGATCTAGCAATGGGGACGGTCTTCAAGGAAGGTTCAACTTTGGGGACAATTGGGACATCATCAGGAACGGGAATGGATACTGAGACATGTTCTTCGGTATGAACATTGTCAGGGTTGTCTGAGATCTAGAGTCTGTATTTACAGGTATGATGCTGCGATATTGTTTCTGATAGAGGAAGACGATGTCTGCGGTTTCTCCTGTATTCTGTACCCTCAGATTCCATTAAGTAGAATCTCGGCTCTGCACATATACCTCTCACTTGACCAATTATATCAGAGCTTTTTACCATTTGTATCCTCCCTGTCTCTTCTTTTAATGGTCAAAGAAATCTGCTCGTTTTATCATAGCTGGACTTCTGAGAAGAATACTTCTTAAAATGTTGGTCTTTGATTGCTCTGTTGTTTTCAGCATTAAGCACCAACAAACTAGAAGTGATAGGCAAAGTTGTTCTGGTTTGCCTAGATAGAAGTCTCTGAGCAGGCCAGCCAAGTAGGTGTCTCCGGGTTTATTTCTGAGATTAAGTAAATTCAAGAAGATATCGGTATTGTCGCACTTTGACCTCTGTAGTAATAGCTTTGCACTCTGTACTGTACGTTCAGCAAGGCCATTTGACTATGGATATTCAGGACTGCTAGTAACATGAATAAAGTCCCACTCTTTTGCAAGTCTCTGAAACAGTTGACTGGTAAACTGAGAACTGTTGTCAGAAATAACTTTCTGTGAACTACCATGGACTGAGAAATGATGTTTCATCTTAGTAATAACAGCACTGGATGTTCGGTTAGATAGCAAATCGATTTCAAACCACTTTGAATAAGAGTATACCAACACTAAGCAATGGTGATTATTCCACTCAAATATGTCAGTTGCTATTGTTGACCAAGGTAGTTCAGGAATTTTGGCTTAGCTGAAGTGGTTCTTTTTGCAAATACAGCTTAGTACTGTTGCACACTGAACAAGAAGAAAACACATGATCAATGTCTTTCAATAGAGAAGGCCAAAATACTAGTCCTCTCGCCCTTCTTTTGGTAGAATCGGAACTTGGGTGGCCATGATGCAAAATCTGAATGTATTCGTGCTGTAAGGAGGTAGGAACAATAACTTTTGGACCTTTGAAAATGATACCATCTTCCATCAGCATCTCATCTCTGTATGGAAAGTAAGGTTGTATTTCTGGCGGTACACAGGATTACTTTGACCTCCAGCCTACATTGATGAAGTGGTTAGCTTTTGCAAAATTGAATCAGTCTTTATATGATCTCTCAGGTCATCAAGTCTCGTGGTAGAAATATTATGTACTTCCACAACATTAAAGTCAAAATTCTCTGCATTAAGCTGTTCCGTGGTATTTCTGGGCAATCTGGATAAGGTATCAGCCAGATAAAGAAGTTTACCTTTTGTATAGACCATTTTAAATTTATACCCTTGCAATGTGAGCATCATTCTTTGTAGTCTTGCTGGAACTGAATGCATAGGCTTCTTTAAAATAGTGACTAGAGGTTGATGGTCAGTTTCTGTCTGGATAGCTCGGCCATAAATATAATCATGGAACTTCGAACATGCAAACACAATTGCCAAAAGTTCCTTCTCAGTTTGGGTAAGAGTTCTAGATGTATAGGCAAACAGGTCTGCCCTCTTGAAGAGTAACTGCACCAAGACTGAACTTTGAAGCATCATAGGAAAGAACTGGCTTGTGGACATCATAGTGTCTTTAATGTAGGTGGGTTAGCAATTTGCTGTTTGAGGTTATCAAATGCTCTCTGGTGTTCTATCCATGACCAGGCAACATTTTTGATGTCAACTCTTTTAAAGGCGCTGATAACTTACTAAAGTCAGGGATAAATTTTCCCAAATAGTTAACCATACCAAAAACACATTGTAGGGCTTGGACATTGTCTGGAGCTGGCATCTCAAGAATGGCTGCTTGCTTAGAAGGATTTGGTAGTAAGCCTGTACTGGTAAATAAATGAACTACATAAGTAACTTCTGGTAGTATGAATTTGCATTTCAGAGGATTGAGCTTTAAATTCATTTCACGAGCTCTGTCTAGAAATTTCATGAGGTTTCTGTCAAGCTCTGCTTCACCATTACCTCCAACCAGTAAATCATCAACTATTATTGCAAATGAGTAGCCTGAAAAAATTTGCTCCATTGCACCCTGAAAAACTTCACTGGCAGAATTTATTACTAAAAGCATCCTGAGGAATCTGTATCTACCAAATGGAGTACTGAATGTAGTCAGTAGTGAAGATTTGTGATCAAGCATCACTTGCCAAAATGAACTCTTTGCATCTAAGAAAAAACTGTGGCATTTGGCATGAGGGTGTCAATTTCCTTGACTGTACGCATAGGACAATGAGGTCTTTTTAATGCCTTATTCAAGTCTGTTTGGTCAATGCATATTCTGATTTCATATGACTTTTGCTTATGAGCAGCTACCATGGAAGACATCCACTCAGTTGGTTCTGTTACTGAACAAATCACACCTTGGTGGACCATTTTGTGTAACTGGACCTTGATTTTGTCCTGCATAGCTACTGGAACTCTCCTCGCTGGTCTGACCAGTGGACTGACCTCTGGGTCTACTTTCACAGTGTACACAACTGGAAGTTTGCCTAACTTGTCATCGAAAACATCAGCATACTCTGAGAAAATAGTATCACTGAAGCTGGAACTGGGACATATACTCACATGATGTACTTCTTTGGCAAAAGAAGGCAGTTTCATTCTCAAACTCTCTGAGACATAATAATGACTGCACAGATCTTCTAACTACATAAAATTGCAAGCTGTAACTGTTCCTAGCCAAATACATGAAAGCACTACTGAGCCTTTGGTTTGAATCTCTTCACCTCCATAAGCAACAAGCTTCGCACAATTGGCCAAATTAAGTTGGTCACCAGAACCAACCTCACTTTAGCAAATATTTCTGCCGATATTACATTACACTTTGAACCAGTGTCTACTTTGAACTCTGTGAGCTTATCAGGACAGTACAGAATACTTAATTATTTGCCAACAAATATACTGCATTAACCTTTACACCAACCACTGATGCACCATCTACATAGAAAGTAGGGATGCAGCTCTTTACATGATCAGCTTGCTTTTTTGAATGGCCTTTCTTAATAACTGAATGAGGCTTGCTTGATTTAAAAAAACTTATGAAAATGGTTCAGTTTTTTACACTTGTGGCATTGCTGACCAAATGCTAATCCCTTCTCTCTTTTAGACTGTGGCACCACAATTACGACAGTTAACAAAAAGATTTGACTTGGGTTTTGCTGACTCATCCTTGTACTGTACTGAGTATGCCCTTTTTACTGAGCTAGTCTTGGAACTTGCTAGAAAGTTATGAGATCTCCCTAGTAGACCCACAGGGGTTGCTGCTGCCATGGGCTTAGGCCTGTTTCTGCTTGCCACATGTTGCGTGCTATCTACGTTTGCTCTAGAGGTTGTAGAAACAATGCTCTTTTCACTTGCAAGGATACTTGTGTGCCTTTCTGTGAGCTTATGGATTTGACAAATCTCTATGGTTTGCTTAATGTTAAATCACTGTCACGAAGCAAAATCTTTCTCACTGCAGCACTATTAACACCACACATAAGCCTGTCCTTTATTAACTCATCTTTCATATCCCCATATCTGCATGTTTTGTCCTTGAGAAATAAGGCTGTTATATAGGGTGCAAAAGTTTAACCTGGCTTTTGGTGTCTTGTATAAAGTAAGTGCCTTTCTAATGTAACATTTGTCTGGGGGTTGCACATTTCTCTAAATTTGCTTTTTAAGCACTCTGGGTCCTTCCTTGATTCAGCCAGTACCACAGTATGGTGGTTTTCCCCCTTCCCAGCGTATACTTCTGGGGCATACACAAATGAACACTCTGACCCAGCTAAGTTAAGCAAAATGAATGCCCTTGTATGTGCATCTTTGTCAGAAAAAGCTGCTGTAGGAAAATATTGTATTCCTGCTCTAATACTCTCCAATCTTTTGCTATATTATGCTCAAACACAAGTAGACCTGGCCTGCGAAATGCCTCTGCCATATCAACACAAAGTAGTGAAGGTGCTTAAAATTATGTACGAACATACATACACAAATATATAGGCCAGAACTTTGTGCCAGTACTTGTTATTATGCCCAATAGCACAACAATCTCTCTGAAATAACTGCATTTTGCCAAATAAGTCTCAGTAGCACAAGAACACACTGAAATCACTGTACTTTATGAAACCACTTCTTAGCAGTGCAAGAAATACTTCGAAATGACTGTACTTTGCAAATAAACTGCACACAGCAAAAAAAAGCTCAGAGTAAGAAACACTTAGGGATGAATTCACTTTGCAGATAAACTGTACACAGCATAAGGAACCTTTCAAAATGATTGTACTTTGCGAAACAACTCTGTACAGTGTAAGAAACACACTGAAATGGCGGCACTCTGCAATTAAATGCACACAGCACAAGAAACTTTTTGAAATGGCTGTACTTTGACTGCACTTTGCAATTTAACTGTACTTTGCACCCAGCAAACTCTTTGAAATAATTGCACCGTAATAAAGCACACACTCTGCAAACACTTTGCATATGAAATACTTTGAACAGCTCTAGTTATGCTTTGAATGGCTTTGGTCAATGCAAAATAGTAGTTTATGCCCAAACATGGTCTTTTACTAAAAAACATGCAGTCGTCTTGCTCTTTAAGATTAATTTGCCCTTTTATTGTACTCATTATGCCCTTTTAATCTCTTATCATGCTCTTTATACTTTTCTTTTGCCAGTTTTACTTTAAAAGGTAATTCTGAGCCTCTTATTTTTTTTTAAATATCGTAGTTTCGAACATTTCATTTAATTAATAATGCGTTTCTTGCCTTTCGTTTGACTAATACGTTTTGTGCTACTTGTTTAATTAATAATGTGTTTTGTGCCTTACAAATGCTCCGTTTCATTTTTTTTGCCAAATCATTTGTGCAAGTTTTTGTTACCTTAACTGTGTTTGTTTTTTTGTTTGTCTGAGCTCCTTTTCACTCAGCCAGCTTAATCTGCCTTCACCTTCAACTCTACACCTTATAGTTTTAAGAATTTGCTCTCTTAATCCCAGTTCTGACACCATGTCCCTCGTTTGGTCAGGATAAAAGAGACGAACATTTGTGGGTTCAGTTCAAGCAGCTTTATTACACACAAACACATCAGAAATGAGGCTTTGTAACTTAAAGTTTTAAAACAGAATGACTACTGCACTCATACACATTAACACTCTGGCTGTTATCTCAAAATGGCACTGCTGCCTGCACATGCTCACTATTTATATGCAAGTGCCTACATCTGGAAATGCTTCTTAAAGTTACATACACTTGCTCTGATCTACAGATATGACCAAAGCTATCAGAACATCTGATCAGTTTGTTTCTTTTCATCCTAGATTTTTGGGGCTTGCTGTATCAAGCAGACTGTTTCTTCTTGGATTTCTAAGGCTGTTTCCTTTTGTTGCAATGTTCATGATAAGAGCCTTTATTTTTCAGTTAAGGCTCATTCTACTAGAGCTGTGGCTTCTTCTAGTGCTTTTTTCAAAAGCTTAAATACTAATTTTATTCTTGAAGCAGCTACCTGGACATCTGTGCATACCTTTACCAAGAAGTACACGTTGGATGGTATCCCTAGAGCTAGGGCTGGTTTTGCTAGTTCAGTTCTTCATGTTTTTTAGGGGATTCTTCTGCCCCTTCCTCCTCCCTAGTTTCCTTTTGAGCTTTGGTGTACTCCCATATAGTTAAGACAGTGAATGTAAGGACATAGTACAGTTGTGTAAAACCTTGCCATAACAGTAGATATCCTTGCCTTCACTGCTGCAGTGTTTGCTCCCTCCCTCCATCCCCTAGTCCTTTAACTTCCTGGATGTACACGTTACCTCTTGGCATCCTTGGACTGGTGTTCCTCCTGGGGCAATCAATTCTGTTTTTGGTAAGCCTGAATATCACCTTTATGCCCTACGTTAAACAGGGTGCAGATGGTAATGTTTGGCATACCTTTTACATTTAGAAGTCTTTGGAAGACTGGCTAGACATCAGGCTTCAACCACAGGGAATGACATATTGTTAAGAATATACTGCAGCAGTGAAGGCAAGGGACATGTACCATTATGGTAAGATTTTACATAAATGTACTTTCACAAGCCAAACCAGCCAACTTCTCTTCTCTTCCTCCATAGCCAAAAATTGGAATGCTCTCCGATTAGCTATCAGAACAACCCAAAAATCCTGTCAACTTCAAATTTTCTCTACACACGTACCTATATTCCATCTGGAACTACTCTTGTACTCAACCTCCTTGAGAACCCTGCTCCTAATGATGCATCTTTCTCCCTACTGTGTTACCTAAAATTCCTACATGCAATAAGTATCTCCAAAAAATTCTTGGTAACCTGTCCGACTACTGAGTTGCTAACTATGTTTTGAATTTGTAGTCTAATTTGTCTAATAATTGTATATTACTACTGTATTATGGTAATCTGTCACTGCAATTTGTCTGACTAATGATTTGCTAACTATGTTTTGAATTTGTAATTATATTTGTCTAATAACTGTATATCGCCAATGTTATATGATTTTGCTTTCTACTTTACTGCGGAGCTCGTCTTCCCGGGCCTCCACTGAAAATTAGCTCTGTATGGCCCGGTGGATTTCCCCAGTTAACAAACTGCAAATAAATTAAATAAATACTCTGTATGATTATTGTTCTCTTTGAACGTCTACATCCAAAATCCCAGTTTTGTTTCTTGAGCTTCTGCCCTGTTTCATCATCATCTCTTTCCACTTTCCTGTTTGTACTGTGTGTAAGAGTCTTGTGTTGCTATGAAATACCCTTTCAACTCGGATGATCTGAATCCACCCTGTTCTGTTGGGAGAATAAGCTTATCCCACTTGACTCTTGCCATCTTCCACTCCCAGATAAAATCCTTCATCTCTTTATTAATTGCTATCCACAACTTCTCTGGTTGAAAATATGCCTGACCTGTGTATAAGACTAAAGGGTCCAAAAACATTTTAACTGCTTGTATCTTACTACTGATATTCATATAGCAGAACTTCCATTGTTGTGTTATCTTGTGTTTAATCTCTTCCCACATATCCTTAGCTGCCACACTGGTATGATTTTTAATCCATACTCCTAAATACTTCATTTTATCATGTCCCCATAAGTATGGATATTGCTGAACCATTTTGTATGTGGATGCATAATTTTTGTTTTAGCTAAATTAATTTTGTATCCTGAAAAGGTTTAAACCTGTCTCGATATGTTCCACAGCACTGTAATGTCCCTTTCTGGTTTTGTTAGGTATGTTTCCTGCCTTTCTTGTAACTAGTCTAGTCCAGATACAGATTTGCTGTATCCAGGACTGTTTGTAAGCTTCTGAGCCCCCCAAGCCTTTCTGTGTTGGAGGAAAGCCTTCTAGCGTATCAGTGGGAGTGGTAAGCACTAGGTAGCCTATCTATCACAAGAGTGGTTTCTGTCCCAGAAATTGCAGTTTATTGGCCGTTTGGGCATTTTTCTTTTCCATCTCTTTCAACTTCTGGTTTAAAAGCCTGCATTTGCGCTTGTTTCCCACCTTTCCTGTAACTAGTCTAGTCCAGATACAGATTTGCTGTATCCAGGACTGTTTGTAAGCTTCTGAGCACCCCAAGCCTTTCTGCGTTGGAGGGAAGCCTTCTAGCTTATCAGTGGGTAAGCACTAGGTAGCCTATCTACCACAACAGGAGTGGCTGTTCATCGTGTTTCACTGCTGCAGTCATTACACTTGGGTTATCCTGCAATCAGGCGGTCCTGCAGTCGGCCAGAGTTCCAAAGTCTTCCTCTGGCATCAGTTGTTGACGCTTCTTCCCTGACATCAGTGCGCCAGGGGTATACAAGATGCAGCCGAAGCCATTTTCTTCAGTCTTTCTTGCCGCACGGTGCCCAAAGCAAAAGCAGTTCGCAAGTGCCGGTCGGCCGATTCCTGAGATTTTCAAATTAGAATTTTAGAACCGAAGTCTTCAATAAAGCTAAGTACCCCACTGGGGAAACTTTTTCTTGCCTCAGACCGATGTCAGTAAAAGTTAATAATTGTATTTCTTGTGGGAAGCAAATACCTCATAAGGATTTTTCATTCTTACTGTATTCCATGCCTAGGCCCACCCCACGACATCACTAGTTGTAGATTTTGTGCTAGATTTAACAAACGCACTATTAAACGTCGGTTTGATTTTGCTCACCATTATTTTGGCCGAAGGTTCAATTACACCATGCCGTTGGAACAACCGACGACCGGAATACACAAAAAACGCAAAGACAAGGATAAGGACAGGCATCCGAGGTCCAAAACCAACGACGAAGCCTCTTCTAGGCCAGTCGCCGGTTCTCAATGAGGTGCTTTCACAGCCCCTGACACCCGCTATCTCAGAGCCACAGGCCGCCTCCGACTCCCATGGGGAGACTACTAGGCCTCTGGAAACTCAAGGTATTGGGCCTATAGAAATTAACCCCTCAGATGGGTCCAGAGCCGCTGAGCAGGCATCGGCCTCTGAGGGTGTTTTCAGACCTTCACAGCTTACCATCAAAACAACAACCAAGTCCAAATCTCCATTAAAGACAAAGAAACAAGTACAGCATTCTCCTGGACAGGCCTCCATGCCTAAGAAACAGATGCTCAAAATGGCCAAAGACTTAATTACTCTGATCAGGGGTTCCCATCCCCCTCCTTATAAAAGGCCTAGGCAGGATACAGACTGATTCCTCTGACCAGGTTTCCATTTCCTCTGATTCCTCTTCAGACCAGGGATACTCTTTACCCCCCTATGAGGACTCTGATGCTGAAGAATCAATCCCTTCAGCCTCTCCTCCTGAGGATTACTCTTTTGGGGAAACTTTACATACCATGAGGGAGCATTTCCATTGGGAGAGCCAGGATTATTCAGAATCCAAGAAAAGGCTCAGAGATTTTCTTTTATTGCTTCAGCACAGGCCCCTCGCTATTCCGCCTGTGTTAAATATTGTGGATAATGTGTTCTCTGAATCCAGTCTCACCCCTGATTCTTTGCCCACAACACCAGTCAAGCTAGATAGGTACTATAGAATCCCTGACTCTCACAAATTTCTTTATAAAAACCTTGCTGCTGACCCAGAAACTATTTCACAGTATCCCAAAGGGGTTAAGGCTTCCACTGCTAAAAATCCAGTTCCCTCTGACAGGGATTGGAGAGCATTGGATAGATGGGAGAAGAAAGTTTACACTTCTGCAACTTTAGCAGTAAGGGCCTTAAATTGCCAGTTCCACATGCTTAAATACTGACAATATCTAATGTCTTTGCTAAAACATTAAATGCTTACTAGCTCAGAAGGTCCTGACTACAAGGAAATGCAGGATTTATTGCATGCAGCTGAACAAGTGGGAAAACATACTCTGCAATGTGGTTTTGATTCATTAGAGGCTTCTTGTAGAGCCGCAGTTACAGGATCTGTGATTCGAAGGCATGCTTAGTTAAAAGAACGAAGTTTACCTGATCATGTTAAGGCAAAATTATTGGATGCACCTTTACAGCATGATATCTTGCTTGGTGTTAAGGCCGAAGAGATATTAAAGAAAATGGAGGATAAAGCAAAATCTATGCAGACAGTGAAGGATTTCTTGCAGGTACAGCCTCCTAGATTTAGCAGAAATTGGCCTTCTAAAAATTGGTCCTTTCCAGTGTCAGACAGATCACAAAGAGGCAGATACAGATCTCAGCCCCAAGATTCTTACAGACCACGACAGTGGGGTGCTTCAACCCCTGAAGAAGGAGAAGACAAGTCACAACCTTATAGGAAACAGTCCCAATGACTTCCCCTTTCAAATTCCAAGCTCTTACCTTTGGCAGCTCCCTTAGGGGGAAAACTAGCACTTTTTTCACAAAACTGGCATATAATTTTATTTTATTTTATTTATTTTATTTTATTTTACATTTGTTGACCGGGCTAGTCCAGCTGGATATATGTCCATTTTCAGTGGAGGCCCGGGGAGAAAAGCTCCAAAGGTTGTAACAGGTAAGGGGAATACAGAAAAAATACATAGAAGATACACATATCAAAACAAAACAAATAGTTGCAATACGCAATTTATAATATCATACCCTAGTCTAAAATAATACATAGTCATAACAATGTTTTTTTTTTTTCATAGTATATATGAGATAAACATATAACCATAATCACCCAAGACAAATGGGTTCTGAATATTGTGTCTCAAGGTAACAGGTTCCACTTTCACACTTACCAAGGCCGAAAGGAATGCCAGAACTGCCACAAAATCAATGGGCAGAGGCATAAAAACAAATTACAGCCCTCATGGACATGATAGCTATTCAAAAAGTAACAGAACAGGAACAAGTAGAATGATTTTACTCAAGACTTTTCTTGGTCCCAAGAAAGGACAAAGCTTGGAGGTACATTCTGGACCTATCTATTCTAAACTCTTACCTGGATATTCCAAAATTCAAAATGTTGACACTACAGCAACTTCTTCCCATGCTGGGCAAGAAGGCTTGGCTTGTTACTTTGGACCTCAAAGAGGCATACCTGCATGTCCCAATCAGACAAAATTGCAGAAGATACCTCAGATTCATAGCTGGCACAATGCATTACCAATTCTCTGCACTGCCCTTTGGATTATCTACTGCGCCCAGGGTCTTCACAAAATGCCTGGCACCAGTAATTGCATTTTGCAGACAGAAAGGAATTCAAATATATCCTTACTTGCACGACTGCCTTATTCAAGCAGAGAGCAAGGACATTCTACTAAAGCATCTGGCGTTTGTAAAAAGATTACTAATGGGCCTAGGGTTCACAATAAACGAAAAGAAGTCAAAACTAGTGCCCTCACAAGAGATAATATTCCTGGGTGCAAGCTTAAATACAACTGCCCAGATGGCTTATCTCACGCCAGACAAGCAAAGGCAACTGACTCAGTATTTTCATTTGATGGCAACAAAAACCCAACTCCCTGCAAGAAAAATTCTGCAGGCCTTGGGGTTCATGGCGTCCTGCATACTACTAATACCATATGCCAGACTGCATATGAGGAAGTTACAATGGTATCTAAAAAGTGTCTGGACTCAACACTGTCACAGTTTGGAAGCAATAATACCACTCATTCCCTGCCTACAACAGGAGTTTCGATGGTGGGCACAGACATGTCACCACAACAAGGCACAGCCTTTCACTTTACCCACAGCCAGGCAGACACTAACAACAGATGCATCTGATTACGCCTGGGGAGCACACATGGCAGGAAAATGTATCCAGGGCAAGTGGACCGCAGACCAAATGCATCTCCACATCAATCAAAAAGAGATGCTAGCTGTACAAAATGCCCTGACAGCTCTCAAGGACTTTCTGCATCCAGGACAACTACTACTAAAGACGGACAACACCACAGTTATGTGGTACATAAACAAGCAAGGGGGCACACATTCCTATCCCCTATGCAGACAAGCCATGACTTTGTGGAACACAGCACTGACCTATCAAGTTCATCTGCAAGCACAATTCCTGCCAGGAAAGAAAAATACTCTGGCAGATGACTTAAGCAGAAACATCATGGATCCTCACGAGTGGAAATTAAATCCACAAGTATTCAGCATGATAACACAAAAATGGGGGTGCCCAGACATAGATCTCTTTGCCTCCCCTCTGAACTGCCAACTACAGAAATTCTGCACAAGGACTTACCACACACAAGTATGGAAAGTGGATGCTCTTTCATTCAGCTGGAAAACACTAACAGTTTATGCCTTCCCACCACTGCCTCTCCTTTCAAAGGTACTCCTAAAAGCCAGACTAGAGAGGCCAAAAGTGATCCTAATTGCCCCAGACTGGCCACGCCAGCACTGGTACCCAATCTTAAAGAACTTGGCTCAAGGCCCAGCATGGATTTTACCTCAAATTCCTCATCTTCTGACTCGGCAAAACAATCAGATCCTGCACAGCCAGCTCAAAACCTTAAATCTGGCTGCATGGCAGATAACTTAGCCAAGCAGCCAACACCTCTCTCTAAAGCTGTTATGAATGTCATTTTGGAGGCCAGGAGGCCCAGCACCAGAAAATCTTATTCAGAAAAGTGGAAGAGATTCTGCGCCTGGAACCAGGCTCAAGGCCTTGACCCTCTTGTTCCAGATAATCCTCAGATATTACAATACTTAACTGAGATGCTGGACAAAGGCCTATCCTTTTCATCTATTAAGATCCGCACATCTGCCATTTCAGCTCATTACAGCACGGATTCTCCTATTTACTCTCATCCATTACTAAGACAATACCTCAGAGGGGCTAAAAACATAAGACCGCCCTGGAGAGCACCAACACCAACTTGGGACCTCAACTTTGTCTTGGAAAAACTTACTTTACCACCTTTTGAGCCAGCCAATTCAGCAGAATTAAAATTTTTGTCATGGAAAACTGCTCTGCTTCTGGCAATAACTTCAGCATGAAGAGTCTCAGAGTTACAGGCACTAATGGCAGTGGAACCTTTCATCATTTTTCTTCAAGACAGGGTTTCTTTAAGAACAAACCCTACATTTATGCCAAAGGTGGTATCCAGTGTGGCTCTTAACCAAACTATTCACTTGCCAACATTTTATCCAAATCCCCAGAATAAAGGGGAGAGACTTCTACACTCATTGGACATACACAGGCAGTTGCGCTTCTACTTGGACAAAACAAAAGCTTTCAGGAAAACTGAGCAACTGTTTGTAGCATATGCTGAAGGATCGCAGGGAAAGGCTATTTCGAAACAAACCATTTCAAAGTGGATAGGACACTGTATCCATTTCTGCTACACACAACATGGAAAAACTGTACCTAACAACATTAGGCCACATTCTACCAGGGCAACAGCCACTTCAGCAGCCTTTCTTAGAGTACCACCAACCAAGGATATTTTGGAAGCTGAAACTTGGAGTTCAGTGCACACCTTTACCAAGCATTACCACTTGCCTCTTTACTCTAAATCCAGAGCTGGCTTTGCCACTGCAGTGCTGCAGGGCCTCATAGCCACTCCAAATCCTTTATAGACCCAGCCACCCAACCTCAGCTTTGGGATTCAACCCAAGTGTAATGACTGCAGCAGTGAAACACGATGAACATAGTACAGTTTTGTACCTACCATAAATGTAGATGTTCAAGTGTATTCACTGCTGCAGTCCAGGTTACCCTCCCTCCATCCCCACTTTCTTAGCTGGGACTTATCTATACCTTTCTATCCTACACAACCTATGTGGTGTATTTGCTTGTAGCTGAAGGTATTATTTTTATTTTTTATGTATGTTTTATTAGCAGTATGTATTGCCTACCTATTTGGGGGCACCTGACAACTGGGGCAAGAAAAACTGAAGAAAATGGTGTCGGCTGCATCTTCTATACCCCTGGCGCACTGACGTCAGGGAAGAAGTGACAGCATCCGACGCCGAACCAAGACTTTGGAACTCTGGCCAACTGCGGGACCACCTGACGGCAGGATAACCCAAGTGTAATGACTGCAGCAGTGAATACACTCGAACATCTAAATTTATGGTAGGTACAAAACTGTACTTTTCTGGCCCAGAAATTGTAGCTTATTGGCCATTTGGGCAGTCTTTCCACTTTCTGGTTTAAAAGCCCGTGTTTACGCTTGTTTCCCCACCTTTCCTATAACCATTCTAGTCCAGATACAGATTTGCTGTATCCAGGACTGTTTGTAAGCTTCTGAGCAGTGCCAAAGTCTGCTCTTCAACTTTTCCCTTAGATCTGCTAGTTCTCTCCTCTACACTTTTGCTAGCTTATTAGTCTAGTACTTTACCAGACTTCTTGTAGCAATTATTGCAGCACACAAAAGTGCTACCAGCACTAAACATTCTACAAGGAAACTGCTACAGTACTTATTATTAATGCCCACCCCTCCAGGCATGTCTAAAGGTCAGTTCCCTGTGTTTTCTCCTATTAACCTGGTGAATTTGTGCATCCTGAGGTAATGTAGCAACAGCCTCATGTACACAGACAACCCTCTCCTCTTACCTCCCAATACTCAGACTTGCGAGAGATGCACTTATATATCCAAACTGGAAGCCACACACACTCCAGCCAAGACCGGAATAGCTGGTCAAGAGGAGAAGGTCAATACTTGCACCACACCACATGGAACACATAGCCCTCCAGAACACACACCAGCACTACCTTCACATAAAAACACAAACCACACACCCACCTTCATGGAGGCTCTCAATAAAAATCTATCCAAACAACAGAGACCTCCAAGACAGAAATGCACTCGATCACCACAACACAACACTAATCACGAGACGCATAACTCTCCTAAACAGTGTGCCACTCAACCAAAGCTCCTAAGGCTAAACAGCATGCCCAACACGCTAGCCATAGCTGACTCGATAGTGAGGCACACTGATGTCCTACTCACTAGGTTGAATAAGGAGAAAGTAACAGTGAGCTGCCTGTCAGGTGCCAGGATCCGCCACATAACGCATGCACTCAGGTCCCTCAATAACAGGTACAAATATGACTTGTACATCTGGGTGTGAATGACTTGAGATGTACCTCACTGGGCTACATGAAAAGAGACATGGAGGAGCTCTCGGATTATGTAGCACAGGCGGTTATGACCCTAGTCCTGAGCAGCATCCTGCCATCACCCAGAATTATACCACAGTGCAAGCAGAAAATGATTGATTTCAACAACTGGTTAAGTTTCTGGTGTCATTCTAAGGGGATCCATTATCTGTCTGCCTGGGATGACATGATTGACAGACCTCAATGCTTTGTCAGAGATGGCCTGCATCTGTCATTCTTCCGGATATTGGCCAAGGCTCTTGCCACCCCTATAGTGCCTTTTTTAAGCAGTGCTCAAAAGACCAAATTACCACCATAACAGCTACAAACAAATGCAGTCTGAGGGTCATGCTGCTCAACACTAGAAGTCTAAATTATAAAATGCACTCGCTCGAAGCACTCCTTAAAATGGAGAACAATGACATTTGTATTGTAACAGAGACTGGTTCAAGGCAGCAGAAAGCAACCCTGCACTACCAGGCTATAACTCATTCCACACCTTTTGGACCAGAACTTGGACCGAAGCTCCAAAGGCAGTGGTGTTTCCATATTCATAAAGAATGCGCAGACCTCCAGACTGGTAGCCCAACATAAAGCATCAGAGATGCTTCAGGTGCAGCTAACATTGAGTAAGACAGCGATTCAGGTCATAGCCTGCTAAGTCTCCAAACAAGTCCCAAGACTTATTCTCCAGGGTGCTTAGGAATGTGGAGTGTATTAGGGTCCAACCTAACACACTCATACTGGGCGACTTCAACTACCCCTCCATTAACTGGGAAAACTATTCGTGTACCAATACACTTGCCCAACATTTCCTGGAATTCATTCATTCCAATGCCCTGCACCAGCTCGTTCTTACCCCCACTAGAGGTAGCAACATCCTTGACCTGGTCATTACTAACATGGGTGACCATTGCTCTACACCAATAGTCAACTCTTCCCTGGTTAGATCCGACCACAAACTAATCACCTTGGAAATCTACATCCCTCGCACCCCCCCCCCCCCCCCCGCAAAGGTAACCACCATGAAAAACTTCTTCAAAGCTAACTTTGGGCTCCTAAAAACGGAGGTGGCTAACTTCACTGCACCCATGCAAATGGAGAATAGTTGCATGACCACCAAATCATACATCAATGCACTGTACAAACACGTACACAAATGCATGGATCTCGCCATACCCAATAGAACCAAGACACACTCCTCCAAAACTAGGAAGCCAATCTGGTGGTCTCCTGCCATAAACAAACTCCAGAACAGGAGGAAACTGATGCGGAATAAGGTGAAGTCCCAAGACTAGAAAAACTTCATTATCAGGCTCAGCAAAAAGTTGAGATCCCTCATGAAATCCTCTAAAGCTAGCTATGAAAACAGAATTGCAGCAGATAGTAAAGACAACCACAGGGCCTTCTATAGTTATGTAAAGAATTTCCATGGCAATACCCAGATTTGCTCTGAGTTACTGCACAATGGTACCTCCTATACCGAGCCAACATATATTGTCAATATACTGGCAGGCAGATTCAGTGCCAACTTTACCCCTCTCTCCCCTCCCAAAGCACTCATCACATTAACAGTAGATTGCCAGGTACTCAGTATTACTGCTGCACAGGTTAAAACTGCACTGTCCAAGGCCAAGAATACAGCTTTTATGGGACCTGACAATATCCCTGGCTGTGTTCTACATGAACTACAAAGTGAACTGGCACCTCACCTGTGTGCCCTGTTCAGTCACAGCCTCACCTCAGGCTTTGTCCCTACCCAGTTGCGCCCTGCTACAGTTCATCCTTCTCCACAAAGGAGGAGTGACTACAGACCCTGGGAAGTATTGCCCTATTAGCCAAACGAGTCTGATATGCAAAGCTAGGGAAGGCATCATCATGGACCTAATAAACATGGATATAGGGAATCTCCAAATTCTGGATCCCACACAGTTTGGTTTTGTGAAGGGTAGATCATGCCTGCTCAATGTCTTTGAGTCATTCACCAGAGCTGTGGATAAAGGCAAGGTGGTTTACATAGCCTACCTTGATCTGGCCAAGGCCTTTGATACCATTCCCCACTCAGGAATCATAGAAAAACTCAGTAAACTAGGCATCATCCCCTATAGCACTAGGTTGATTGCAAACTGGCTCACAGAACCCACATTGTGAAAGTAGCTGTCTCCAAGTTAGACTACTTACCAGTCACAAGTGGAGTGACACAGGGTTCAATCCTGGGTCCTCTCCTGTTTGGGATCTACTTCTCTGAAGTCCAGGCCAACACAAAGGGACTCTGTCTGACAAAGTTCACAGACAATTGCAAGTTGGGAGCTGCTATTAACTCCCCAAGTGATATTGAGATCCTGTAGAAAGGCCTCACTGAGACCAGTGACTGCTGTCAGAACCATGGCCTTAAGCTCAGTGCCAAAAAATGTGTCGTCATCCCTTTGGGAAAAACCCGGTTCCCATGAATTATAACATCGATGGTAGTCTACTGAACACAGAAGGCGTTGTAAGAGATCTGGGAACACAGGTTGACAGCAACCTCTCTTTCAGCCACCACATTGCCACTGTGTTCAGAAAGTCCTATGTGGCACATCTCATTACTAAGGGTTTTGCATTCAGGAAGAAAGAGGTCATTGTTTCCCTCTACTCTTCCCTCATTAGCCCAATTGAATACAATGTCCCATTTGGCATGTACCTCACTAGACACCTACAACTGGAGAGGCCGCAAAAGTACCTCACAAAGAGGATTTTAGGCCCTAAACACTTGTCCTGTATGGACAGACTCAAAAAACTCCAACTATTCTTTGTCTCATATCACCTACTTAGAGGTGATCTCTGCTTGACTTGCAAAGCCATGTCTGACCCAGCTCTGTTAGAAATGCTACATGTAAAGAAATCCCAATCCCTCTGCACCACGTGCTCCAGTGACCTCAACCTCATTACCATAATCAACAGAACGTGCTGGAGGGACAGCTTCACAGCCCAAGAGACTGCCCATGCTATGGAATAGACTTTCCATACATGTCAAACAGAGCACTTCACCAGCACTCTTCAAGAGGGTATCTTGGTGAGTGGATGGGAAATAGAAAATTCACCCCAGAGATCACTCCAGTGGCTCTACTTGACAGAGGCACTGGGAACTAAGGTCGGGTGGCACAATGCCAGGGTAATCCTATGGGCTAGGCTTGTAAAGGTTCCAGGGCCATTAGCCTAGTACATACCTATGAACCTATAAAATAATGTCATCTGCAAATAGAGCCAGCTTTTCTTGACTGCAGTACCAGTTGTATCCTTGAATTTATGAGTCCCTTATTTTCTTTGCCAGTGGTTCTAAATGTAATGCAAATAAAAGAGAGAGAAGACACCCCTGCTTGGTTCCTCTGCTCAAACAGAGATCATCAGAGAGGACCCCACCCACTTTAATTTTCACTTCCAATCCCTTGTATATCCTCCTAATCAACCTTATTTTATCAGGGAATGCAAATGCTTCTATTGCTCTGCTCATAAAGTCCCAGCTTGTGCTGTCAAATGCTTTATCTGCATCAAGAGTCAGCAACAACAGTGGTATTTTCTTACATTCCGCTTCCCTCTGGATCATCACTGTTCTGTTAATGTGTCAAATGTTTGCCTCCCCTACACAAAACCACATTGATAAATATCTGTCAATTTTGACATCACGTTTGCCATTCTTTTAGCCATTGTAGACATAAACACTTTATAATCATGATTTAGCATTGAAATAGGCCTGAATGAAACTGGATCTGATGGATCTTTACCCTGTAGGTATTACAGCCACTACCGCTTTCTTCCAGGATGTTGGTAGTTCTCCTCTTAAAATGCTGTTAAACAAAACGTTCCAGATCTTTATCAGTTTTTCTCCTAGTTTCTAAACTTCCACAGGAATATCATTTATTCCTGGGGACTTTCCTGTAGATTATACATCACCATTTTTATCTCTTCTCCTATCCTTTTAGTAATTGAGCCCCCTCTACCTCTAACCTTGGCATATTTAATTTTTCCATAAACTTTTCCAGTTGTACCTTTTCTTGATTTCTGTATTTCTCTGCTTTATATACACATTCATAGAATTTTCAAAATATTTTTAATACTTCTGGAGGATCCAGGTTGCCAGATTTCCATAATCACAGGTTGGGACAGCCACCATTTCAAGTGACAAAAAAAAAAAAACTAATACACTGTATTTGAGAGACTACTTTGCAAATATTTCTAGCTGTAATCCACTGTGGTATGGTAACTTTGTTCCCTACTCAGTCTGCGTCTGGCAGCAGAAACTCTTGGGGACACAAATAGCTAGGTTAAAGAAAGCAGCACTTGTTAATAATGGCAATGGTTTACTCGGATACTGTGCAAAAAAGTATGCCTTTGAGTCATTGTGTAACTTTGACAGTTTTCATTTTTTTAGTCCTTTCAAACCACTTGGTGTACCCTTTATCAGTCTTGTCAAATCAACTTTTTTATTTACATCTTTTGAGACGCTGCTTGCTGTGTATTTGCAATTTTGAGTATTGTTGGGCATCATGACTAGCAGCTGACACCCATATATGTTAAACAAACACCATAGTCCTTGTAAGATCTGCCAAAACTAATGACCTTTCTATTTCAATTAAGTATCCTGAGATATTACTATCTCCTGTTTTCATGCAACTTGTTGCCATTTTTCTTATGGAGATTTCAGTTGGATGGACTCATAATAAGCTACTGTAATATTTTTATCTCACGTCCACTATCCATGACTTTAATAACATTGAATGATAGGTTAACACATTATTCTAATTGTACCTTCACTCTGAACTAACACTGCTACTTGCCTGAATAAATTAAATATTTGCTAAATACGTCTCCAATCTTGCCAGTGCCACCTTCCTCAAGTGTGTACGTTTCTGGTACGTCTAATTGTGTTTAACAACCATAATCATGTACAGTGCAATGGAAAAGTATTTCCCCCTTCCTGATTTATTTTTTTGCATGTTTGTCACACTTAAATGTTTCGGATCATCAAACAGATATACATTTTAGACAAAGAATAACCCAAGTAAACACAAAATTCAGTTTTTAAGTGATGATTTTATCTGTTAAGGAAAAAAACTATCTAAACCTACATGGCCCTATGTGAAAAGTAATTGCCACTAAACCTAATAACTGGTTGTGCCACCTTTAGCAGCAACAACTGCAGTCAAGCATTTGCGATGACTGGCAGTGAGTCTTTCACATCACTGTTGAGGAATTTTGGCCCACTTTTCTTTGCAGAATTGTTTTAATTCAGCCATACTGGAGGGTTTCCTGAGCATAAACCGCCTTTTTAAGATCATGCCACAGCATCTCAATTGGATTCAAGTCCGGAGTTTGACAAAGCTACTCCCAAACCTTCATTTTTTTTTTTTTTTTTTTTTTTTTAAGTCATTCAGAGGTGGACTTGCTGGTGTGTTTTGGATCATTGTCTTGCTGCAGAACCCAAGTGCGCTTCAGCTTGAGGTCACAAACTGATGGCTGGGCATTCTCCTTCAGGATTTTTTGGTAGAGAGCAGAATTCATGGTTCCATCAATCACAGCAAGTCATCCGGGACCAAAAGCAGCCTCAGACCATCACACTACCACCACCATGTTTGTCTGTTGGCATAATGTTCTTTTTCTGAAATGCTGTATTACTTTTACGCCAGATGTAATGGGATGCACACTTCCCAAAAAGTTCAACTTTTGTTTCGTCAGTCCACAATATATTTTCCCAAAAGTCTTGGGGAACATCAAGATGCTTTTTGGCAAAATTGAGACTAGCCTTTATGTTCTTTTTGATCAGCAGTTGTTTTCACCATTTTTGTCCAGTCTCTTTCTTATGGTTAAGTCATGAACACTAACCTTAATTGAGGCAAGTGAGGCCTGCAGTTCTCTAGATGTTCTGGGTTGTTTTGTGACCTCTTGGATGAGTCGTCGCTGCACTCTTGGGGTAATTTTTGTAGGCCGGTCACTCCTGGGGAAGGTTCACCACTGTTCCATGTTTTCTCCATTTGTGGATAATGGCTCTCACTGTGGTTTGCTGGAGTCCCAAAGCTTTAGAAATGGCTTTGTAACCTTTTCCATACTGATAGATGTCACTTACTTTGTTTCTCATCTGTTCCGGAATTTCTTTAGATCGCGGCATGATGTCTTCCTTTTTGAGATCTTTTGGCCTACTTCACTTTGTCTGGCAGGTTCTTTTTAAGTGATCTCTTGATTCAACAGGTCTGGCAGTAATCAGGACTGGGTGTGGCTAGTGAAATTGAACTCCGCTTTCCCAAAAATGTGATTAACCACAGTTACTTCATGATTTAACAAGGGGTATTTACTTTTTCACATAGGGGCATGTAGGTTTGGATAGTTTTTTTCCTTAATAAATAAAATCTTCACTTAAAAACTGGATTTTGTGTTTACTTGGGTTATCTTTGTCTAATATTTAAATTTATTTGATGATCTGAAACATTTAAGTGTGACACACATGCAAAAAGATAAGAAATCAGGAAGGGGGCAAATACTTTTTTATTGCACTGTGTGATGCACTTTTTCTTCTCCCTTATGCAGAAGTAGTGATTTCAAAGTATCATCTTTGATTAAGTTAAAGAGAGTTGTAAAAATGTTGAACTTGTCTGTTTTGGCCCTATTTTGTTATCAATGTCTATATCGAATACTGACTGCCTTAGAATATCCACTTAATTTTCTTTTCTGCATCCTTTATCTTTTCTGCAAGATGTCTGTTTCCACTTTTTGTAGTCCTTATTGTACTTGTTATACACTAATACATAAACATAGATTTCTACCTGCTTACTCTTATTTGAAATTTGCTTTGTTTTTTATCCTATCTGAATTTAGTTCTTCTGACTTTCTGTCACGAATACTGTTTTACCACACCCATTCTCACCAGCCATTTGTTCATTTGCAATGATTCTTCCTTTTCAAACATACCAGATCACAGTCAGTTGCAGCAAGTCAACATTCATGCAGTCACCAGTGAAGTTTTGTGATGCTTATTCTAACATACCTCTCAGCACATCAAGTGAAGTGCTCAGGGGAGATGGTATGTAATAGGGCAATGTGGTGCCATCACCCACTTCCACAAGAGATGTCATCCCTCAAGAACCCATTTTTATAAGATACCACCCATTATAGAAAAGGTTGTAGGTTAAGCACTTTCTGACTTCCTGTCTTCCATCCTCCTCTTCATTCAGTGAACCCCTGATAGCACTTACTTCTGAGCTCTTGGCAAATAGATTCTGTGACTACTTCATGGTATGGCTTGTACAGTGGAGGCTGTGTTGCTGAGGCTCATTAGCATGAGGCCTTCACCTTTATAGTTAAGCCATCATCTTTGCTAACTAGATGGGGCAATGAAGTTAAATGACTGATATTAACACAAGAAACATATGATATGTCACAAACACACATGAGTCAAACGCACTGAGTCGCAGGCTTTTTTGTTCAGTTGGGATTTTCAAAGTGCTTTGCAGGACTCTGTATTTGTCTGCTTAACTCAGGACTGTCCCGATCAAATTGAGACATTTGGCAACCCTGACAAGATCCCTTGTTATCTTCCTTGTTATAGGTTCCCTAAGCTTGGTGAGACGGCCCTTTCTACTTTCTGTGGCCTGAGTCATCGTGCTAATAGCTTTTGTTCTCTAGAGTTATCCTGAAAGAACAGTTGCTTAACAGCAATATTTCTAAAGTTGTAGATCAGAGTGTAAAGTGTGTATGCTTGTATCTTTAAGAATATAACCCACACATGTACACAATCTTAGTGCCATTTTGTAGCAGCTAGGGAATAAGCATGCATGAATCATAGTCATTAATTGTATACAAGTTACTTAAGTTAGTCATTAGTCAACAATAGTAATGTGTTTGTATGTAGTAAACCTGCTTGAACAGAACCCATTAAGACTCGTTTATTTGTGTCCTAACAAAAGTGACATGGTATCAGAAGTGAGATTGAAGAGAGAAGAATATTCAGAGCCATATGATGTAAAGACGACAGTGAAGGTAAAATCGAGAAAAAAGTGCACAAACATAGCCAGAAAGAAACAAAGGTAATGTGGTCCAGTGGTCACCCCCTCATTGGTCAGGTCTGACCAATAGCAAATCACCTTTGACATCCACATCCCACCCCCCAGTAAGAAAACCTCCGTAAAAAACTTCTCCAAAGCCAACTTTATGCTACTGAAGTCAGAAGTGACAAACTTCACAACACCCACGTAGACGGGATCTGGAAGTTTGACTGCAGAATCCTACACTAAGGCACTGTACGAGCACACCCAATCGTGCATGAATCAAATAGAACCAAGATGCTCTTCTCCAAAAAAAGGAAGCCAATCTGGTGGTCCCCTGCTATAAACAAACTATACAACAGAAGGAAGACACTGTTGCAGAAAAGAGGAAAATCCCAGGATGCAAAAAACTCCCTCACCAGCCTCATTAAGAAGCTGAGATCCCTCATAAAATCCTCAAAAGCTAGTTACGAAAATAAAATTGCCAAAGATTCCAAAGACAACCACAAGGCATTCTATAATTATGTCTAGAATCTAAATGGCAATGCTCAGTTCTGCTCTAAGCTACAACAGAATGGCATTAAATATACTGATCCCAGGGATATTGCCAGTATCCTGGCAGATTGATTTAGTGCCAACTTCACCCCCCTCTAACCCCCTAAAGGGCCCATCTCAATACCAAAAGATTGCCAAATTCTGATAATCACGGCCACACAGGGAGAAACCGCACTCTCCAAAGCTAAGAATACAGCATCCATGGGACCAGATGACATCCCAGGCTGTGTACTACATGAACTACAAAATGAACTGGCACCTCACCTAAGTGTCATGTTTAATCATAGCCTCACCTCAGGCTTCGTGCCCACTGAGTGGCGCACAGCTACAGTTATCCTGCTCCACAAGGGAGGATCTGCCTTGGATCCTGGGAACTACCGTCCCATCAGTCTGACAAGGCTGATCTGCAAGGGCATGGAATGCATTATCATGGAACTTATAAACAAAGACATTGACAACCTTCAAACACTGGACCCCACCCAGTTTGGGTTTGTGAAGGGCCGATCTTGTCTCCTGAATCTGATTGACTTCTTCGAATCAGTCTCCAGAGCTGTGGATGAGAGGGTAAGGTGATCCACACAGCCTATCTGGACCTCGCCAAGGCCTTCGATACCATCCCCCACTCTGGAATCATAGATAAACTTACTAAGCTGGGCATAAATCCCTACATCACTTGATGGGTTGCCAACTGGCTTACTGACAGAACCCAGACTGTAAAAGTAGCCAACTCCAAATCCAGCTCCAGACAAGTGACAAGTGGAGTACCTCAGGGTTCAGTCCTGGGACCACTCTTATGTGGCATCTACTTCTCTGAAGCACAGGCCAACACTAAGGGACTCTGGCTAACAAAGTTTGCAGATGACTGCAAACTGGGAGACATTATTGAATCCCCAAATGATGTGGATATTCTACAAAAAGGCCTTACAGAAACAGATGCCTGGTGCCAGAGCCATGGGCTCAAGCTTAATGCCAAGAAATGTATAGTTATCCCCTTTGGAAAAAAACATGTACCTATGAATTACCACATAGGTGGCAGGACGCTAAACATCAAAGGTGTGATGAGAGACTTAGGGACACAGGTGGACAGTGGTCTCACTTTCGATAACCACATTGCCACAACAGTCAGGAAATCCTTCTATGTGGCACACCTCATCACTAAGGGCTTTTCATCCAGAAAAAAGGAGGTCATTGTTCCACTGTACTCATCCTGCATTAGACCCATTATAGAGTACAGTGCCCCATTTGGTATGTACCTCACAAGACATCTGCAACAGCTGGAAAGGCCACAGAAATCCCTCACTAAAAGAATCACAGGCCTAAAGCAGATGCCATATGCTGACCATCTAAAAAAAACTCCAGCTATACTCTGTGGCATATCATCTACTCAGAGGCGATCTCTGCTTAACATACAAGGCCATGTCAAACCCTGAGCTGTTGGACATGCTCCACTTAAAAAAAATCCCAATCCCTCAGAGCCACACGCTCCAGGGATCTAAACCTTGTCATCACAATGAACAAAACATGCTGGAGGGATAGGTTCCTGACCCAGAGACTCCCCTACTCTGGAATAGACTGCCCATACATGTCAAGCAGAGCGCCTCATTGGCCCTCTTCAAAAGGAACCTTGATGATTGGATGGGAGATGGGAAATTCACCCCGGGGATCATGTCAGTCGCCCTGCTGGACAGGGGCCTAGAGAAGTAAATATTGTGGGAAGAAATATCCAGGGAATTGTTGTGGCTAGGCTTGCATAGGCCCTAGGACCGATAGCCTAGTACCAGCCTATGAACCTATAAATATTTACTTGATGTGGAAGACAATAAAGGGGCATTACAGGGGCACAGAACACTTTATCAGGCAAGTGAAAATTACGAAAAGTTTAACTAAAAAAGATGTTTAAGATAAAGTATTTGATGAAATGATTAACTGCAAAGCAAAAATGAATGTGTTTAAAGCAAAATGAGTGTGTTCAGGGCAGAGTTGGGCATGTTTAGAGTAAAATGAGCACAAGAAAAATGAGCATAAAAAGGGCTTAAATGAGCAAAACGATTACAGTAAGGAAAATAAAGGGCACATTACGCAAAAATAAAGCAAGGCAACTGCATGTGTTTTTGCAAAGTGCTGTATTTGGGCATAACTACTAAGACTTCGTATTGTATTAAGAGTATAACTAAAGTTTTTAGAAGTATCTCAGTGTGTGTAAAAGTGCTTATATTGTGTGCTTATTGCTGTGCATATATTTCAAAGTTTGTTGTGTGCAAAGTGCAACTACTTCGTGTAATCCAGTCAAAGTATAGCTATTTTGGAAATCTTCCTGTACTGGGTGTGTCTAATTGCAAAGTACCACCATTACAAAGTGCTTCTTGTACTGTAAAGAGTTGCCTAGTAAGGTACCGCCATTTTGGGGACATTTCAGTGTGCTGTATGCAGTTATTCACAACGTGCAATTATTTTGAAAGGTTATTGACTTTAAGGCAACAGATTGATTTATTCGCATTGTGCAGTTACTTGGCATGTTTCTTACACTGATAAGAGGTGTTTTCTTACAAAAGATGACATTACAAGAGTATTACAGTGCTCATAAATTACTCAGTCACATTGTAAAGTTCTCACGTTTCTTAAAGTGGTGACTTTAATAAATAATAATAAATGACTTTAGCATTTCTGCCTTTACTGATAAAATTCCGAAACTGTCAAAAAGCCAGAGAAGTTATTTCGCAAAGTCCAGTAAAGTATTGAAAAGCCCGAGAAGTTTATTTTGCACAGTCCAGTTATTCGAAAGTACTACGAGTTTGTTCACATAATTCCAAAAAGCCCAACAAAGGTACAAGTTCAGAATACAAAGGCATTGAACAATTACTGGCATATGTGCATGTGTGTATATTTATACTCATTTGCAAACCCATTCACTGCTATGTGTTAATATGGCATATGGATTTCGAAAACCCCTACCACTTGTATTTGATCAGAATATTGCAGAGAACTGGAGAGTATTTGAGCAAGAGTATATTTTCATGCAAGCAGCTTATGCAGATAGAGATGCACGCACAAGGGCATGCATTTTGCTAAACCTAGCTGGGTAAGAGGCCATAGAAAGAGAGTGTTCATTTGTGTATACGCCAGCAGTATATGAAGAAAATGGTGCAGACTGCCATATTGTTGTACAAGCTGAATCAAGGGAAGACCCCCGAGTGTTTGAAATGCAAGTTCAGAGCAATTTGTAACCCCCAGATGAATATTACCTTAGAGAGGCATTTGGTTTTACACAGGAGATCAGAAACCAGGGGAAGCATTTGCAGCTTATATAACTGACTTGAGAAACAGAGCTAAAATGTGTCGGTTTGGTGATCTGAAAGATGAGCTGATAAAGTACAGGCTTGTATGTGGTAACAGTGCTGCTGTAAGAAAGATTTTACTTCGTGACAATGATTTAACGTTGAGCAAAGCCATGGATTTGTCAGATCCATGAGGTGACAGAAAAACACACAAGTGTGCTTGCAAGTGACAAGAACATGGTTTCAGTTGGTTCCAGAGTCCATGTAGATAGTATGCAACACGTGACAAACAAGAACAGACCTAAGCACTTGGCAGCTACAGGATTTGCAAAGAAGCCTTGAGGTTTGCCAGAAAGGTCCAAAAAAGGTGCAAGCTTCAGCACCAGCTCAGGCAACACAATCAGCAGAACCCAAATCTAGCTTTATTGTTAACTATCGGAATTGTGGTGCAAATCACGAGTCTAAAAGAGAGAAATGCTTAACAGATGGTCAGTAATGTTACAAGTGTAAAAAATTTAATCATTTCCAAACGTTTTGCAGATCAAGTAAGCCTCACACAATTGTAAAAAAAAAGGTCACACAAAAAACAAGTTGAGCAACTAGAGCCAAAGCAGTCAGCTTTCTATGTGGATGGTGTATCAGTGATTGGTGAAAGAGTTTATAAAGTGAACTTACTAACAAGAAGTGAAATATTTTGTACTGTCTGGATTAATGGAAACTCCACAGAACTCAAAGTAGGCACTGGTTCAATGTGTAATGTTATATCAGCAGACACATTTGCTAGAGTGAGAACTAACTAGAACAACTCAATGTAACCAGTAGTGCAAGACTTGTTGCTTATAGAAGTGAAGAAATTCAAACCAAAGGTTCAGTGATACTTTCATGTTGTTTGGCTGAGAGCTGTTACAACTTATTTGCCATAGTCTGAAGACCAGTGCAATCTTTGTTGGGCCTCAAAGATAGTTTAAGAATGAATCTGCTTTTTTATGCTAAAGTAGTTCATGTAAGTCCAGTTCTGAATTCTAATTTTTCAGAAGCCATTTTCTCAGAGTATGCTGATGTTTTCGAGGACATGTTAGGCAAACTTCCAGTTTTGTCTTCCATGAAATTAGTCCCAGAGATCACTCCAGTAGCCAGACGAACAAGAAGAGTTCTAATAGCAATGCAAGATAAAGTTACATCTCAGTTGGATAAAGTAGTGCAGCAAGATGTAATTTGTCCAGTCACAGAACCAATGGAATGGGTGTCGTCCATGGTAGCTGCTCACAAAAAAGTCTCAGATGAAATCAGAATATGCATTAACCCAAAAGATCCGAACAAAGCATTAAAAAGACCATATCATCCAATGTGCAGTTGAAGAAGTTGCAGCTCTAATAACGAATGCCACTGTATTTTCTGTTTTGGATGCAGAGAGTTCATTTTGACAAGTGATGCTGAATCACAGATCCTAACTACTGTAGGTACTCCATTTGGCAGATTCCTAAGGATGCCATTTGGAATCAATTCTGCAAGTGAAGTTTTTCAGCATGCAACAGAGCAAATTTTTTCAGGTCATCCATTTGCCATAATAGTAGACTATCTGTTGGTTTGAGGCATTGGTGAAGCAGAGAATGACAGAAACCTAAAGAAAGTTCTAGACAGAGCTCGTGAAGTGAACTTAAAGCTCAAGCCTCTGAAGTGCAAATTCAGACTTCCAGAAGTTACCTATGTAGGGCATTTGTTTACGAGTGCAGGTTTGAGACCAGGCCCGACCAAGCAAGCAGCTATTCCAGAGATGTCAGCGCCAGATAATGTACAAAGTTTGCAGCATTTTCTGGGCATGGTCAACTATTTATGCAAATTTATACCATACTTCAATGAGTTGACAACGTCTTTAAGAGAGCTAACATACAAAAATATTATATGGTTAGAACATCATCCGAAGGCATTTGAAGACCTTAAGCAGAAAATTGCCACCCCACCTACGTTAGGATACTATGATGTGAACAAACCAGTTATCCTTTCCTGTGTTGCTTCAAAAGTTTAGCTGCAATTATACTTCAAGAGGGCAAACCAGTAGCCTATGCATCTAGAACACAAGGGCAAACTGAGATGCAGTATGCTCAAATTGAAATGGAACTGTCGGCAATAGTATTTGCATGCTCCAAGTTTCATGATTATATTTATGGTCGAGCTATTCAGATTAAAACTGATCATCAACATTTAGTTACTATTCTAAAGAAGCCTATGCATTCTGCTCCAGTGAGATTACAAAGAATGATGCTCAAATTGCAAAAGTACAATTTCAAATTGGTCCACACTAAAGGTAAATTGCTTTATCTGGCTGATACCTCATCCAGATCTCCTAGAGTTACAACAGAACAGCTTGATGCAAAGAACTATGACTTTGATGTAATGTCAGTGTGTAATTTTTGTACCAATAGACTTGATGAGTTAAGAGATCGTACTCAGACTGATCCAATTTTACAGAAGCTCAATCACTATATTAATGTCAGATAACCGTCAAAGCAATCTAGTGTATGACTTGAAGTACAAATGTATTTTCCTTACAGAGATGAATTGTTGATGGAAGATGGCATTATCTTCAAAGGTCCCAAAATTGTTGTTCCTGCTTCCTTACAACAAGAATACATCCAGATTTTGCATCTTGGCCACCTAGGAACCACATCTACTAAGAGAAGAGCACGAGAATTAGTATTTTGGCCTTCATTATCAAAAGACATTGATAGTTGTTTCTACTTGTTCAGATTGCAGTAGTACCACATCGCATTTGCAGAGAGATCCGCTTCAGGTAAGTCCAATTCCTGAACTGCCGTGGTCTACTGTAACAACTGATATCTTCGAGTGGAGCAATCAGTACTACTTAGTTTTGGTAGACTCTTATTCAGTTGGTTCAAGATTGATCTACTACCAAACTCAACCTCAACTGCTGTTTATTATCAAGTTGAAACATCATTTCTCAGTTCATGGTAGTCGACACACACTTTTTTCTGACAATGATGCTCAATTTACTAGCCAGTTGTTTCAGAAATTTGCAAAAGAATGGGACTTTGTACATGTGCCTATTAGTCCTGAATATCCTCAGTCCAGTGGTCTAGCTGAAAGAGCAGTGCAGAGTGTAAAAGCAATTACTTGAAAGGTCAAAGCATGACAATGCAGATATGTTCTTCAATTTGCTTAATCTCAGAAACGTGCACCATGATGATATTCTTGGCTCACCTGCTGAAAGACTACTTTCCAGGCAAACTAGAGCTATGCTACCTATTTCTTCAAGTTTGTTGCAGCCTAAGTCGAAGAACACGAATATCATCAAGGCTCAATTGTTTAAGAAGTGTTAATATCCTGAAATCTAGTTACGACTAAGCAGACTACTTCGTCCGTTGACGGAAGGAGAGATGGTACAAATTCAGACAACAAAAGGTTTTGATCAAATAGGACAGATTGCAGGCGTCTGTGCCGAGCCGAGATCTTGGTAAGTTCCAAAGGAATGGAGTATAGGAGGAATCGCAAACATCTTTCTCCTGTACCAGAACCATCATCTTCATTGCAATCACAACATTGTATGTGACGCAAACTCTAAATCAAAGAATGAGTCAGACACTGTTTCCAGACCAGAATGTGTTCAAAAGTCTGATTCTGTTCCAGAAAGTGATTTGAACATTCCACAGGTCAATCATTTTGCAGAAACTGTCCCAGTTGCTAAATCTAATTCTCAATTTTATGTCACACGATATGGACGAATATGCTAAGCAGTCTGATAACAATTGTATGGTCTATTTCTCAAAGAGGGAGGATGTAGATCAGAATGCAGAGTGTGTGTGCTTGTATCTTTAAGAAGCATGTGAGGCTGTACGTGCACGTATATAACCCGCACACGTGCACAACCTTGGTGCCATTTTGTAGAAGAAGCTGGGGAGTAAGCATGCATGATAATAGTCATTAATTGTATACAAGTTACTTAAGTTAGAATGAATAGTCAACAGTAGTAATGTGTTTGTATATAATAAAGCTGCTTGAACAAAACCCATGAAGACTCGTTTATTCATGTCCTAACACAAAAGCTACAAAACTCATGCATATTATCGAGGTAATCCCTTATATTCTATTTAGCATTCTGCAGTTGTGCCACTTACTGAGTCACTTTCCAGAAGTTCATAGTGCCTCCGATGCCATATTCCTTGCTATTGCAACTTCTTTCTTAGTTAGCCAACCAGTAGTCATTCTTAACCTGGTCAGTCTTTTCTATCTCCTACTTCTCCTGCACACCTCCTTTCTTTTGATAACTTCCTGGACTTCTGTATTCCACCACCAGCTTTCCTTATGTACCTTATTTCCATACCTGGGTCAGCCACACTATCTTTTCTGTACTCCTAACGCATGCTGTTTTTAGGCAGTGCCATTCTTGTTCAACTCCACCTATTTCCTCCTCCTCTTGGGGTGCTAGGGCCCTGAGTAATTCCTTGAACTGTTGTGCTTCCTCTCCAGTAAACTTTCAGGTCTTCAGCCTGGTCTCTGTTGACTTTAGAGCCTTCTCTGACCACTGCTTGCAGCTGATTGTGGCAACTAGTGGTTTATGCTGTGGGGCAACCGTTTTACTGGGGATGACTTTGCAGTTATAGATTCTACCCCAGTGCTTTTTCCTTACTAAGAGGAAGTCTACCTGAATTGCATGCTGGCTACTCTTGTATGTGATCTTGTGACTCTCTGTTTCTGAACCATGTGTTGACTACTATCAAGCCATTTGTCAGACAGAAGTCTAGAATGGGTTATCCTCCTTTATACCTGTTGCCCCATCCATGTGGACCCAGGCGGTCCTCATATCCTGTTCTGTCTGTCCCGATATGTACATTCACGTCACCCGTTATCAACACCAATTTATGTTGTCCTGCATTATGTAGTAGGCCCTGCAACTGCTGCCTGAATGCACTCTTTTTCCTCACTATCACAACCCTGCTGTGGGGCATAAGCTGAGATTATGAATACTGCCCATGAGCCTGTCATTAATTCTGATGATATCCCCTCACTGCCTTCTGAAGCCTCTCTCTCTCACCACAATTCCTACACCATTTCTAGCCTGTCCCTCTCCTGAGTAGTAGAGTCTGGATCCCAAGCCAAGTGGCTTTGCTGCATTGCCCTTCCATCTTGTCTCTTGGATACATAGGATGCCCATTCTACTCCATATCATCATGTCATCCACTTCCAAGCTACGTCCTGTCAGTGAACTTACATTAAGCATTGCGATTCTCAGTTCATGTCTGGCAGATTGGTTGGTTTTATGTCCAGCTTTCACTCAGCAGAGCTATCCCAAGTAACCCAGGCTGGGCAGCTAGACACCAGCTGGCCAGTAGCTATTGACCCAGGGCTACTGGGCTTTATGGCAGACACACACTGGCCAGTAGGGGCACCTAACCTCCCACCATTAGCAGGAGTCCCTGGCATAGGTCAAAGTAGGACAGGTCCTCAACCCACTTATCACCGGTAACTACACTTGCCCATTTTGATTGACATTAGTCAACATAACCAAATCACCATATTTTACACCATTGAGTGGCTAGCCCTGCTACAGCATGCAGTCTGTGATCCGTGTTCTCCCATCTTGAGGATACTGTGCACCACAGTAGATGCCCAAAGCTGTTGATCTGTGCAACTCTTCCCCCTATAGGCACCATGTAGAGTTTGTGCTGCCCACAGCTTCATTCATTGGTGAGTTTGAGATGGGAACACTCAGCATGTTTTTCAGATGTGAGAGAAAACCCACGGAGACGCAAAGAGAATGTGCAAACTCCAAACAGGCATTTGATCGGCGGTCAGGATTGAACCTTGTACCTTGTGCATGGGAGGCGAAGACTTTGACCATAATGCCAACTGGTCTCTCAGTAAGTGGCACAAAGAAACTATATCAGGTTGCAACATAAAGACAGAAAGATATAGAAGATAGACACCCTTCATAAGGGATGCCACCAACAACCTGCTTACCAGGCCACAGGACATCAAAGGCAGATGGAAGGAGTATTTCCAGCGGCTTCTGAATGAAGAAAACCCATTAGAAGCTGTACTGCCTCAGAAACAGCCTATGATGAGACAAGAAGAGGAGCCCACCCTAGAAGAAGTAAGAATAGCACTAAGGAAATTGAAGTCAGGGAAAGCAGCAGGCTCAGATGAGGTCACAGCAGATATGATAAAGATATTGTGTGAAATAGGGGAGAAATGGTTCCTAAAGGTACTAATAGCAGTATGGAGGGAAATGTGTATCCCAGATGACTGGAAAATAAGCATACTCATGCCATTGTACCAGGACAAAGGGGGACATCCTCAACTGTGGGCAGTACAGAGGTGTCATGCCCCTATCACATTACATAAACGGCGGCGTGGTGCAGCGGAAGCATTGTCGCCTCACAGCAAGAGGGTCTCCAGTTCGATTCTCAGCTGGAGTGCCTTTTGTGCAGTCTGCATGTCCTCCCTGCTTTCGTATGGGTTTCTTCCGGGTGCTCCCGTTTCCTCCCACATTAAAAGACATACATCTAGAGCATTTCTCCCCAGGCCTCTGCGGAAAATTGGCTTTGTTCCAAGTCTGACTTTCCCAGTCAACAAAGTTAAATAAAATGAAAGTTCTGGAAAGGGTGATTGATAAATGGATAAGCAGAGTAGTAGAATGTAAGGTGGGAGATGAGCAGTTCGGTTTTAGATCAGGATGCAGCACAATTGACCTGATGTTTGCAGTGAGACAGATATTTGAGAAGATAGAGATGAGAGAGGCCAACTGAGCATTCCTAGACTTGAAAAAGGCATATGACAAGGTCCCAAGAAAGCTGATCTGGGCAGTACTGTGATGGTTTGAAGTCCCAGTAACATTGGCAGAATTAGTGCAGGCTATGTACAAGGACCCAATGACTCAAGTGCAAACAGTGTTCAGCCTCTCAGAGGGGCTCCCAGTGGGAGTGGGTGTACACCAGGGTTCAGCTCTGAGCCCACTGCTGTTCATACTGCTGATGGACTACATTAGCAAACAGGTCGGAGAGGACGGATCACCAAAGTTGCTGTATGGAGATGATGAGGCATTACAGGCAGACTCTGAGCTAGAACTTCATCAAAGGATAGGAGAATGGAATGCAAAACTGAAGGCACATGGGATGAAACTAAGCACAGATAAGACTGTGGAAATGGCAGCAAATTGGGGAAATCACAAGAAACTGAGAATAGAGATAGAAGGGAAGATAGTGGAACAGGCAAACAACTTCAGGTATCTGGGAGGGGTGGTTAAGGAGAAGAGAAGTCTGAATGAAGAGGTCAAAGCTAGAATCAGAGGAGCTGCAGCCAACTGGCATAGAGTGTCAGGTGTAGTATGACAGAAGAATGCCAAAGAAGCTGAAAAGTAGGGTGCACAAGGCAGTGGTGCAACCAGTACTACTGTATGGTACAGAAACTTGGGCAGTAAAGGCAGAACAGTTGAAGCTAGAGGTGATGGAAATGAAGTGCCTGAGAAGGGTGGTAGGATGCACACTGTGGGATAGACGAAGAAATGAGGACATAAGAGCAGAAGCCAAAGTAGCTCCAATTGCAGAAAAGATCAAAGAGAACAGATTACAGTGATTTGGACACATGCAGAAAAGCAAAAGCAATCTGTGAGGAAGATTTGGAATAGACAGAAAGAAGGTAAGAGGAAGCAAGGACGTCCAGCAAAGAGGTAGATGGATTGTGTGAAAGAAGGTGAGTGTTGAAGAAGGCAGGAGTGTGGCACTGAATCGAGAGAGTTGGCAACCGTTAACATGATACCCTGACCCCATGTAGAAAAAAATGGGAAAAAGGGGGCTAATGATGATGATGATTCTGCAGTTGCTCCTCCTCTTGTTCTGTGAGATTCTCCTTATTTTGCAGTACTTTAACATTTCTCAGTCCCGCTAAATAATTCTTGTTACTTCTTAACCATATCTCTCTCTCTCATTTATTTCCACCCTATTTTTAAATTCCACTTTAATTTTATTCCACACCCTAGCTATATTTTCAGGAGAAATTTCTATCTTCTCTAATAGCTCCTGGATAATTTCCACTACCCATTCCTTAAATTCTTCTAATTTCAACAGATATGTGGGAAAGCGCCAGTGTCTCATTTTTATTTCATTACTCTATGTTTTTTAGTTATTATTGGTACATGATCTAAAATAGTTATTGGGTGCATATCAAGACCTGTTAAATGCATGTGTTCCTGTGAAATGAAAATTCTGTCTAGGCTAGCCTAGTTTTTATATCTTGGCGAGTAATATGTAAATTCACTCTGAACACCTAGTGCTTAATTCACATCTTCCATGCCAAATATTTATTTCATAAATTTCTTTAAAAATCTACCCTCCTTTGTTATATTTTCCCTTCTGGGCCCCCCAGACACATCTTCATTGTTGAAAATCAAATTCCAGTCCCCACCTTTAAGTAATATTCCTTGCTGAAAGCTGATTATTTCTCCCAGAATTTTCCAAAGCTCCATTATAGCAGTGTTCCATGGAATATAAATACGTGCCAGTGTAATCCTCCTTCCTTGCCAGTAGCCCCTAAGTACTGCAAATTTACCATTGTTGTCTTTTTGTCCTCTTCTGTTACTATGGCAGCTACACAGCTGTTGCCTCAGTCCATTTCTGTTTGATGACTTTTAGTCCTGAACTCTCACTGGCAGAATGATCAGGTTGGATTTCAAGAACTGGTTTCCTTGGACATTTGTCTTCTATCATCTTTTCTGATCAGTCATAAAAACAGGGTGACCCTCAGGACTAGGTTCATAGGTTCGTACTAGGCTATCTGCCCTAGGGCATTTATAAGCCTAGCCAGAGTGTGTGTGGCTTTCACCACCCCTTAGTATGAGAATACTACGCCCATTTAGGGTTTAGTTTACTGTGCCTCTGTCTAGTAGTGACACAGAGATGACCCCCGGGGTAAACCTACGATCTCCCATCCACTCGTCAAGATTTCTCTTGAATAGAGTTAGTGAGGGGCTCTGCCTAACATGGATTGGGATTCTGTTCCAGAGTGTAGGGAGCCTCTGGGTTATGAATCTGTCCCTCCAGCACATCCTATTTATTTCTGTGTTGAGGTTTAAGTCTCTTGCTGTCGTGGCTCTGATGGATTTGGATTTTCTGAGGTGGAGCATGTCCATTAATTCCGGATTGGACATGGCTTTGTACGTCAGGCACAGGTCACCTCTGAGTAGGCGGTATGCGACTGAATAGAGCTGGAGTTTTTTCAGTCAGGCAGCATATGACATATGTTTAAGACCCTTTATCCTCTTGGTGAGGAACTTTTGGGGTCTTTCCAACTGCTGCAGGTGGTCGGGTAAGATACATCCCAAATGGGGCATTGTACTCAATCATTGGCCTGATAAGAGAAGAGTACAGGGGCACAATGACCTCTCTTGATCTAGATGTGAAACCCTTCATGATAAGGTGGGCAATATAGAAGGTCTTCGTAACCACTTTGGCAATGTGAGTGTCAAATGAGAGGTTACTGTCAACCTGGGTCCCTAGGTCCCTGATTACCTCTTCCGTACTTAATGGATTACCACCTATGTGGTAATTTGTGGGTACCTTGTTTTTCCCAAAGGGTATGACTATACATTTTTTGGTGTTCAGCTTAAGGCCATGGCTCTGGCACCAATTATCCATTTCTATGAGGCCTCTCTGAAGGATGTTTGTGTCCGCTGGAGTATCAATTATGGCAACCAGTTTGTAGTCATCTGCGAACTTTGTCAGCCACAATCCTCCTATGTTTGCCTGTACCTCGGAAAAATAAATGCCGAACAGGAGAGGTCCCAGGACTGAGCCCTGTGGGACACCGCTTGTGACTGGCTTAGAGTCTGACATAGCTCCAGCAACTCTGACCCTGATACCCGAGTGGGGTATTGTGTCAAAGGCTTTTGCAAGGTCAAGGTAGGCTGTGTGAACTGCCTTACCCTCATCAATGGCCTTAGTGACTGTTTCAAAAAAGTCAACCAAGTTCAAAAGGCAGGATCTGCCCTTGACAAAGCCAAATTGGGTAGGATCCAATGTCTGTAGGTCCCCAATGTCTTTGTTTATGAGTTCCATAATGATCCTCTCCAAAGCTTTGCATACCAGGCTCGTCAAGCTTATGGGGCGGTAATTTCCAGGGTCCGTAGAAGCACCGCCTTTGTGAAGTGGGACCACCGTTGCCATACGCCACTCTTTGGGTACGTATCCTGTAATAAGGTTAAGATTAAACAGCAGCCTTATGTGTGGGTTTAGTTCCTCTTGGAGTTCATGTAGCACACAGCCCGGGACACCGTCCGGTCCCATTGATGCTGTGTTTTTAGCTTTAGAGAGGGTGGCTCTCACCTGGGCATCTGAGATGTTAGGGAGGCTACACTCTGCTGGGATAGTTATTTCTCCTTTTGGGGGTGAGGGGGAGGAGAAATTTGCACTGAACCTGTCTGCCAGAATGTTGGCAATGTTTGTCAGTTCAGTGTATTTTGTGTCATTCTGGACTAACTCTGAGCATATCTGGGAGTTTCCACCCAGGTTTCTAACATAGCTAAAGAAGGCCTTGTGATTGTCTTTTGTGTCTTTTGCGATTTTTCTCTCAAAGTTGGCCTTGGATGATTTTATGAGTGACCGTAATTTTTTGCTAGTACTGATCAGGGATGCCTTCCCTTTTAGGGATTTTGCTCTGTCATGTAGTAGCTTCCTCCTTCTGTTGTAAAGTTTGTTTATGGCTGGGGTCCACCAGACCGGGCGCCTGCCTTTGGGGGAATGGGTCTTGGTTTTATTTGGGATTGCATGATCCATGCATTCTTGAAGGTGCCCGTAGAAGGCATTTGTAAAGGATTCAGCAGTGTGGGTTGTGGTTTCCACTGGCCCAGGGACCTTGAAGGATACCACTTCAGTCTTAAGAAGTGTGAAGTTGGCTTTTGAGAAGTTCTTCACTGTGGTCTTTTGTGCAGGGGGTGGGGCGGGATGTGGATTTCCAGTGAGATTAATTTATGGTCTGATCTTACCAATGAGGGATATACTTCCAGTGTGGAGCATTTTGTCCCCATGTTTGTGATGATCAGGTCTAGTATATTGTCTCCTCTTGTGGAAATGGTGACTAGTTGTTCCATCGCATTTGAGTTTATGAATTCTAGGAACCTTTGGGCTAGGGTGTTTGGGCTTGAGTAATGTTCCCATTCTATGTTTGGGTAGTTGAAGTCTCCCAATATGATGGTATTTGGAGAGACATTCATACTCTCCAGTGTCTTCAGGAAGGCTGTGTGGGGTTCCTGAGTTTGAGCGGGTGGTCTGTGGCATGCTACAAATTGTAAGGCAGTTTTGCCTATGGTTAGTTGTACCTGGATGGTCTCCGATGCTTCGTGCGTTGCCACTAACCTGGAGGTGTGGGTATCTTTGATGAATATGAATACTCCCCCTCCTTTTGTGGTTCGGTCCATGTTTTGGGGCCTGAAAGCATGATATGAGGTAAAACCTGATAGTGCTGGGGTGCTCTCAGGAGCCTTGAACCAGGTTTCAGTCACTGCACAGACATCGATGTTCTCCATACTGAGGAGGGCTTCGAGGGCGTGCATCTTGAGGTTTAGACTTCTGGCATTGAGCAGCATTACCCTTATTTTTTTTCCACTTGTGTTTTATAGGGAGGTAGGTTTGTCATTTGAGCCTTGTCTAAAAAAGGCACTATGGGGGTGGCAAGAGCCTTGGCCAGTATCCGGAAGCCCAGGGGTGACAGGTGCAAGCCATCCCTTGCGAAGCAGCGTGGCTTGTCGAGCATGTCATCCCAAGCAGACAGACATTGGATCCCCTTAGAATGACACCAGTAATTAAGCCAATTGTTAAAACTGATCATTTTGTCTTTGTACTGTGGCATCATTCTTGGTGAGGGTAAGATGCTGCTCAGGGTCAGGATCATACCGGCCTGGGCTACATAATCAGAGAGCTCCTCTATGTCTCTTTTCATGTAGTCCAGGGAGGTACGTCTCAGGTCGTTCACACCGGCATGCACAATGACTGAGTCATATTTGTACTTGCTGTGGAGTGACCTGAGTGCTTGTGTTATGTGGCAGATTCTAGCTCCCGACAGGCAGCTTACTGTGACCTTTTCCTTGTTCAGTCTGGTGAGCGGGACGTCAGTGTGTCTGACTATGGAGTCACCTATTACAAGTGTGTCTGGCATGTTGTTTGGCCTTAAGGGCTGTGACTGTTTAGCACACTGACGTTGTGAACTATGTGTTGCATGTGCTATGTCTTGAGGTGGCGGTTGCTTGGGTGTCTGCTTTGGAGGCCTCTGTTGTTTTGGTAGATTTTTAATCAGCGCCTCCGAGTATGTTTTTGTGTGTTTGTGTTTGGTTTGCATTTGTGATAGTTCTGTGTGAGACTGGGTTTGTGGTGTGCGTGGTTACCTTCTCCTCCTGACTGGTCTTGCCAGTACTGAATTGAGAGAGCTCAGCCTCCAGTTTGGCTATATAGTTGCATCTCTCACATATATTTGTATTTGTTGGGAGGAGGAGGGTTGTCTGTGTACATGCGGCAATTGTAACATTGCCTCAAGATTCCCAGATTCACCAGCTGAACAGGAGAGGACGCCAGCAACTGACCCTTCGACATGCTAGAATAGTGAAAAAGATTGCTGTGTAACTGAGTCAGAAAGGATCTATAGGGAAATGGGTACTCAAGGGAATTTAGGTGAATGAAGTACTTTCTTTTGTTTAAGAGTGCTTTACCTGTATAAAAAATGCTTTAGGATCAAGTGCTGAGCTTTTCAGTTAGAGTATAGGCTGTTTAGATTGCAAGTAGAGCAGTTCTAAGGGAAAAATTGAAGAGTAGACTTTACAGAGCCAGAAATAGTTTAACCTTGATTAACCGGCGCTGCCCGATGCTGCTCTATGAGCAACTTTACGCTAATTCACGCTAAAGCGCGCAAAAACGGGCTTTATAGCAGGGGGTTGAAAAGAGCCAGGAATTAACCCAAAATGGGCAATAAACTACAAGTTGCTGGGCTGGAACCAGTCCTCTAGGGACAAATAGGTTGCTCAGTGCTCCCCACTCCCACTGGTGAACAAAGAAGCTTCCTCTTATCCAAACAAGGAAATGGATAGCACAGGAATTAAGACAAAGCCCAGAAATCAGCAAAATCTGAAGACTGGACTATTCTAGTTCAGAAAAGCAGGAAAACAAGGATATTTTTTTGTTTTTTTTTTCTTTTTTTTTACAGAGAAAGGAGAAAAAGATACAGTAGCAAACAGTAAATGCTATAAAACGGCTAGCGCACTTGAGTGTGTTAGCCTAACAATTAAATTAAACAAAAATAACTTTTTAAAGTGCTAACAGTTTAAAATCTACACAGATACAGTAAAAACAATATGCAGAGCTGTTTTTTAGACGAAATGCAGTCGAGATGCAGTAATTAAAGCGAAAGCCAGAAAAAATACTTACAAATCCAGGAAAGTCACTCTCTCACTCTCTGCTGCTTGTAGAGCTCTGCAGGATACCACGAGGAGCTGTGCTGAGTCTTTTACAAGTGAAAAAGCGCTCAAAAACGGGCTTTATAGCAGGGGGTTGAAAAGAGCCAGGAATTGACCCAAAATGGCCAATAAACTACAAGTTGCTGAGCTGGAACCAATCCTCTAGGGACAAATAGGTTGCTCAGTGCTCCCCACTCCCATTGGTGAACAAAGAAGCTTCCTCTTATCCAAATAAGGAAATGGATAGCGCAGGAACTAAGACAAAGCCCAGAGATCAGTAAATCTGAAGACTGGACTATTCTAGTTCAGAAAAGCGGGAAAACAAGGATATTTTTTTTTTTTTTTTTTTTTTTTTTTTTACAGAGAAAGGAGAAAAAGATACAGTAGCAAACAGTAAATGCTATAAAACGGCTAGCGCACTTGAGTGTGTTAGCCTAACAATTAAATTAAACAAAAATAACTTTTTAAAGTGCTAACAGTTTAAAATCTACACAGATACAGTAAAAACAATATGCAGAACTGTTTTTTTAGGTGAAATACAGTCGAGATGCAGTAATTAAAGCGAAAGCCAGAAAAAATACTTATAAATCCAGGAAAGTCACTCTTTCACTCTCTCCTGCTTGTAGAACTCTGCAGGACACCACGAGGAGCTGTGCTGAGTCTTTTATGCCTAACTTTGTTACTGAAGTGTCAATCTGTCCACCTCCTAGCATTTTTCAGTCCTCAAGATAAGGGACCGATAATTCCTCATTTACTAGATGTACACAGACGACCACAGTTCTGTTTGAGTAAGACTGTAATGGACACAGTTAAATGATTGGGGGGGGGGGTGCAAGAGAGGCACTTAATCTAAAATGGCAAATTTTGTTTAGCACTTTTTACTATAACAGAAGCATCTACGTGGTATAAGCTGAGTTGTATTAACATTAACCGCATAGAAATTTCATACAAAATTGCATATGAAGCTAGTGTTGAACCTGGTTAGTGTATGAAGCAGCTGGAACAGCAGAACTGTTAATCTGACATTCCATTCTGAACTACCACTGAATTACAGCATATTTGAATCTATGACAGAGACTCAAGCTTTTTGCTCCATTCATAAAGGTCTGTTTGCTGGGAATCTGGATGACTTCAAGAAAGGATGAGGTGGGAATCAGATGGCAGCAGAAGTTAAATAACTTTGCTTATTATGCTGTGTATGTTTAGTCCAGAACTCAACCAGCATAGAGAAAACAACAACTTTAATAGCTTTGTAAGAACTAACTCATTAGATCTCTTTCTAACCACTGTCCTGATTCATTACCAAAATGAAAAACTTCTAAACCTTGGGATCTGATGTCAAGTTTCATTCATTCCTCAGCAAATGGGTCTCAGAGCCACCCCGGATGCTTTTCTTTAGCTTCTTTGATCTGGCTCTCAATCTCCTCCCTTTTTGCCCATAATGCCCCTAACTACTGCATTACCTCAGATCTCATTTGCGGTTCTGATTCGGTCAGGATTGTGTGTTCTCAAGCTCAGGGATACTTATTTCAGCTTTTGTGAGTAAAAAGTAGAATTTCTTTTTTTCCCTGTATAACTTCTGATATTTAGCCTTCCTGTCTTTATTCATTTAACTTTTTTTTTAATCCCTTTTTATCCTTTTTTGTCTACCCGTTTTCAGGGTATTCATTTTACCATAGTTGGTATAACCACCCCTGTCTCTTCTACCTTTACTCTCTGAGGTAATTTGTTTACCATTATATACACATATGCAACTTATCTTTTTCCTTGTATTTGATATATTGGTGGTATGGCTGAAAGGCTTACTGGTTTTAAGAAGTGCACTTCCTGTGGACATAAGATACCCAATGTGTTTATTGCTTAGGCCCCACTCGTCTGTATTCTCCCTGTGAGATTTGTTCTGGGTTCAGTTTCAGGGCCATTAGTGGCAGGCGCAATAAATTAGTACTTAAGGGCCTTCTTCAGCTTCTACTTCAGGGGGCTTAAACCCCGTCAAAAAAAAATCAAAGCCTTTGGAGCCCAGGGAGCATAGGAAGCTCTGTCCTACTCGGTCTGCCAGGAAAGCTCTGACATCACAGCATCCAGCAAAACTTCCAAAGAACTCGGATCCAACACCTCCAGATGCGACTCCTTCAGTCGCCAGGTCTCCTCAACTCTGGAGTCCTCATTTCTCTCCAGAGCCAGTTTCTCCAAGACTCAGGTCTTCCTTTTTGCAGGAGAATTCAAGAAAATCATCTCACCCTGCTTCCACTTCTTCTTTGATCAAGTCCTAAAATCTTTCTGAAGTAGATGCGGACAGGATGATGATATTTCTCAGAGCCCAGATGGGGGTGTTAACAGCTCCATCTCCTATCAGATCTGTGAGCCAGTCATTGTTCTTCACATCCCATCATCTCTCCTCCTCCGATCCCAGCCTACAGTTTCGGGGTCCTTGGATTTAAGAGCCTCTAGAGACAAGTGTCAGAACTGAAGATGCCTTTTTTCTTCAACTCCCGAGTTTCTCCCTAACCCATTTGGTGCCGACTCCCCTTGAGCAGGATGAGTCTCATAGCAGAATTGTCTGCATTGGATCCTGGGTATAACCTTGACTTTGAGACTTTTGGAGCCGTCACCTCCCCTCAGAGTCTCAACACTGGACAGCTCAGGTCCAACTCCTCCCTCAGAGAAGAGATCTGGGAGGGGCTGAGGCTCATCTGAACTGAGAGTTTTGTCTCCATTAAGGTTGGCTTCAGCTTCTCCTGGTCCTTCTGCCTTTGAGGTGGTGGTGAAGACTTTCTCCCATCCAAGAGCTATTTATTTATTTATTTATTTTATTTATTTGTTGGCATTTGATTACCGGGAAAGTCCATTGGGTCAGCGAAAGCCCATTTTCGGTGGAGGCCTGGGGAGAAAAGCTCCAGGTTATACATAAAACAGAAATTAACAATGTTTTTAAAATAACAGTTTTCAAATATTGCATGAAAATAATACAATAAAATCATAAGACTGCAAGAAGATCATACAAAATAGATACAAGTGAATATAGGCCTTATATTAACAACAGTGAATTATTGGTTAGAGTACTGGCCATCAGACAGTAGTTATACTAGAAATATATGTAGAAGTACAGTGCAAGTTAGAAAAAGAGCAAGAAGAAATAAAAGGTGTTTAGTAGATTATGGAGAGGCGAGAGGTGGTAATAAGTATTAAGTTTTCAGTTGTATTAGGCAGCAGATGAGATACATTAGCAGGGGCTAGTGAGGGACTGACCAGGTTCAGTGGGCATATTAAGTAATGGCAGGGGAGGAAATTGAGCAGTTAGATAACCTGTTGGTGAGGAAGTGGTTTTGAAGTACACTTTTAAAGTTACAGGGATTTTGTTGCAGGCGGATGGATGTAGGCAGAGTATTCAATTTTTTGGCCATGGTCCATGAGTGTAGTAACTGTCCTGCAGGTATTTTAGGTTTATGGACTTGAAAAAGCTGCTGCTCTTCAGATCGCAGAGGGCTAATGGAGTTATAGAGGGTGAGTAGTGAGTTAAGTGCAGGGCAGTCTTGTGGTTTATAAATAGATTTGAGTAATTGTTAGCTAGAGGAGTAATAGGTAGTGGGGGTGTTCAAGCCATTGTAACTTTTTTTAGGGCAAGACAGTGATGAGTTGAATGGCAGGTGTTTTTAACAAATTTAGCAATCTTATTGTAGCATGTTTCTAATTTTGATTGCAAGGAAGACTGCAGATTGGTTAGCAGTGGCATGCCATAGGTTAGGGAAAGCAAAAGGTACACTTGTGCTAGAGTTTGTTTAGCTGGGAGGGAGAGGAACTTAATGTATCTGTAGAGCAGCCCTAGCTTCTTGTTGGTCTTACATTGTTTTGAATATGAATAATCAAATTTGAGGTTTTCATTCATTACACCTAGCAATTTGGTATGAGCTACTAACTCACTTTTTGTAGAGCTGAGTGAGTATATGTTGAGATCAGCTTTGTTTATATGGGATTGTCTCTTGGGTGTGAAAATCATGAGTTTAGTTTTGTTTGAGTTTAGAGAAAGATTATTGTGAAGCCATGTCTCCACAGATGAGAAAGCTCCCTGGGTATTTTGTTGTAGTATTTTTGTATTGGGTACAGAGCAGACTGTGGTGGAGGAGTCTGTGTATTAGACAAGGGAGGCCTGTGGAATATAGCCAGCTGGAGATTATTAAATAGCAGAGGGCCTAAGATTGAACCTTGAGGGGGATGCCTGTGGGGTTATGAAGGTGGGGGGAATGGATCTGTGCCATTTAACAGCATGTTCTCTGTTGGTGAGAGAGCTATTAAACCATTTAAGTGACTGGGGAGATAACCCTATATTTGAGAGCTGAGATAGGATAGAATGAGAGAAGATGACAAATGCTTTTGACAGATCTAAGAAAAGGGCAGACACAATGTATTCTGAATCCTTAACTTTATTAACTTTGTCTAGGAAGGAACTTAAGCAGTGGATGTGCTGTGACCTGGTCAGAAACCATGCTGTGTTGAGGAAAGGATTTTGTTATTTAGGAGATGGTGTAAAAGTTGATTTTGCACACATTTTTCAAGGATTTTAGAGATGGGAGAGAGTATAGCAATGGGTCGAAAGTTGGAGACAGTTGAAGGGTCACATTTATGAAGAGGAAGAATGATTGCCTTTTTCCACAAACAAGGAACATAGGATTCTAGGATTGATTTACTAATCAGAATGCTAATGAGGTAGGCCACAGTGTCAGCATCGATTTTTAAGAAACTTGGCTGGGATTTTATTGACCGAGTTTGAGCAGGGTTTTAATTTCGAAAGTAGGTTTTTAATGAAAGAGGTGGGGATGGGAGACATGTTGAACTCTGGGTGGGAAGACTGTTGTGAGGAGTTATGAGGTAGGGTATTAATGTTTGGAATAGTGTGATCCATGGTTTGATGCATCACCCGGAGGAGTGGAATGTTAGGGTGAATGGGACAATGCAGTTATGGGAATAGAAATATTTGGGAGAGGTAAATAAAAGGTAACAGTAATGATGACAGTGTCTATAAAATAGGCATTGAAAGTGTTGGCCATTTGTTCAGGAGGCATGTCAGGGTGTGGATAGGAATTGGGGTTGGTGCCAGGGTTAGGAGATTATTTATGGAAGGCCAGAACATTTTGGAGTTATTTTTTCCTATTTGTTTGCTGGTTGCAGAAGTACTGCTGTTTGTCTTTAAAGATGAGCTTTTTTACTTGATTTCAGAGCTGTTTATAGTAAATGAGATCTGATGGATTTTTAGACCCAAGTCAGGTTTTCCAAACTTTATCTCTACAAGTCATAATTTCTATGGTAGATCTTGTTAACTAAGGGGCATGATTACTTTTGATTTGTTTGGTTCTGGAGGGAGCTAGACTCTCCAAGGTATTTAGAAAGGTGTTGTTAAAGTGAAAAAGTCATCTAAAGGGAGAGTTTTAAGGTTATTCCAGTTAATGCTTTTTAGGATGTTATTGAATGTGAGGGGTTTCAATTTTGAAAGATTTTGGACAATTTTAATATTATGGACTTTATTAACGGAGAAATAAGCATGGATAGCAAAGGCTAGGAAATTGTCATTAATAGAGTTGGGCATAGTGCCTGAAGTTATGTATTTGTAGAGGTCAGAGACTAGAATCCAGTCTAAGATTTTGCCTTCATTAGTTCTGTTATTGTAGCTGGTAGTAGTGGAGATAAGTTGGGTGAAGTGATACAGATTTATGCTGGAGGGTGATTGGAGGAAATGGAAGCCCAGTTAATATTCATGTTGCCAAGAATAAGTTTAATTTTTTATGCTGAAGGAAATTGATATTTTCAAAAACTTATGTTATTTCCAGGAGGGATGTATATGACAATAATACAAAGTTTTTTTAGAGCAGTTGATTTCCAGAAAGGAAATCAGAATTTCAGCGTTTTGGAATTGTGGGATAGAATCTTTAAATGGAGAAATTGTGAAAGTATTGTGGTAGATGATTGCAATGCCACCACTTTTTTATTAATCCTATCTGCTCTAATTATGTTGAAATTTGGTGGAAGAAACTCAAGTCCTGTATAGAAGTTTTTAACCAAGTTTCTGTAGCAGGTAGGATATTAGTTTTGTTATGAGTGAGACAGGCTTGCAATTCAGATGATTTATTATAGATACTTTGGAAGTTTAGAGTAATAATATAGAGAGTTTTAAAACATTTGGGAGAGGTAGAGGGAGTGTATAATATGAGATAGTTTAGAGGAGATATGATGGGGAACAGAGGCAAGGGGATTGGGAGCATAGTGTAAGGAATAGTTGGTGGAGAGGATAGATTTGTTTGCAGAAAGAAGATGATTTCTGTGATAAAGGCTAGGGCTTGTGTTAAAAATCATGTGGGGAAAATGTGGAAGTGGTTGCATAGTGTGTACTAGGAGATGACTTAAAGATGCTGCAAGAGAAAGAAGAAAGAGAGTTAGGAAAAGAGAGAATAGGAGTATTGAATTTGAAAAAAGGGAGATATTTAGAGAGAGAGATACTATGGGGGTAGTAGGAAGTGATTGTTAGGAAGTGTGAAGGAAGAAGTGTGGTAGTGGGATTGGTCATTGAGCACAAGGGTGTGGCTAAGAGGATCTAAATGTAATGAAATAGGGGGGTGGGTTGGAATGGGGGTAGGGTAGGGGAGCGAAGTGAGCTGTAGAGTAGCGAGGGCGAATGGAGCAGGTTGAACCCACCTTGTACACTGTAATCACAAAAGCAATCTACAGACAGGTAAGAAACATGTTACATGAGCTGTTGTTTTCAGAGTAGCTTTGGCTGTAACAGTCAGGCTGTCTGTTAAGCCTATGATAGTGAGGTACAACTTGGCAGTTATGCAATTATGCACTGCTGTTAAACAATCACTTTATAATTAACCAACAGAGCAGGTAAATGCTGTGCTGAGAGAAATAGGGAAGCCCAGGAGGGTTGGGGGTGGGAGACAAATTCCACCCTGTCTACAGCTGTCATCCCGGTGTTATGCATGCCACTACTGCCTACAGAAGTATTGCACTGTAAACAGTTATGTAAAATACGACACCTACACTTTAGGATATTGATAAATCAGTTTCTGAACAATTGCTAAATGAGTCCATTATATTTATATGTAGTCTAGTTTTCTGAAGCTAATGATGGTGCCATGGTTGCAAACGCAGGTAGAAAAAAATAAAAGAACACAGGAGAGGGAGAATTGGCGTGCAAGCACCGGCATGGTGTAACGATTAGCCGAGCAGTGTATAGATTAAAAATGGTGCCCGTGACTCTGCTCTCATTTCATTGGATCTATCTCGGTTCCCCCTTCAGATCCAGTCTCTGAGCCTCGTCGGCCTACTCCACAGGGACAGTAAGAGCTTCCAGGCAGTTCCATTTTGGGAAATCTGTGTTTCTTCTGATACCTGTCTAGGGCATCCCACTGAAGAGGTTCTCCAGAACAGATCGTGTAAAAGGAGGCACTTAGATTTCCCCTCAGGAATCTTTGAAGACACTGATTTTGATGAAGGGGAAGGGTCTCCAAGGTCACCATCAGAGAGACTTCTCCTTTGGAAACTGTGGTGACCCACCACTGGTCCAGTAATCAAGGAGCCTCAAACCTCACTCACTACTGGTAACAGTGAGGGACGTTCACTGAGAGGATGACAAGTACACACACACTATTTCCAGATGCAGCTCTCTGCATCAAGTGCAATTTCCCATTAAGAGCACACACATACCACAGTCCGTCATCAAAGCTGGTTGCTCACTCTTTCTCCAGATCCTCAATAAGACTCCCCATTGGCACAGCTATAGAGATCAGATTTCAGCTGAGTGACCAAACCAGGACCTCTAGCACCCTCTCTGTCCAACCAGTGCTTCGTGTCCCTGGCCAAGTAGCTGACACACACACACACACACACACACACACACACACACACACACGCTCTTTAAGGTTTGATTTACACACATGTGCGCGCGCGCACACACACACACACACACACACACACACACACACACACATGTGCACACACACACACACACAGGAAAGGCTGGCACAGGTTTACTAGCTATGCCCCCTTCTGCCCAGACTATACTGTTATGAATACTGCAACATGGAAGAGAGGGACATCTAAGGTTGTGGTAAGTTCTTACACAACTATTCTTTTTTAAGGGTAGAGATGGCAATTTTAGTACAGGGTTGTACACCAAACAGTGTAAAAGGAATGACCTCCCTCATGTATACAAGAATATAATAAAGGGACAATCGGTGCATATTTCTCGATTGAATGATAGTGATGCTAGATTCAAGAATGACTTAGAAGCTTCAGAAAGATTTGTTAAAATGTGATTATAGGCTGACTGAGATCAGTAAGGTTGCAGAACAGGTTAAAACACTCAGACATACTACAGCTAGATCTTATTTTTTCTCCTTTATTGAATCAGGGAGGCTTCACCATTCATGAATACGTAATTCAACTGTACCATTAAATATACATTATTCTAATGATATAGGTACTAATAAACAGTCAATTGGTTTATTCTCTCCTCTGTTGAAAAGATCAAAAATGTGGTTGGTAATAGACCTAGGTTTCAGTACAAGAATAAGAAAAATCTGAAGTGTCTTTTGTGTTTTGATAGTTATAGCGTGGAATTTAAGCATCAAGATGGGACATTACCATGTGGTAAATGTAACTATTGCCATGTACTCTTAAGAAGTTTTAACTTTTGCCATCCAGTTACTAAAGAGTGGTTTGAATTTACCATCTCTCCCACTTGTAATACTTTGTATGTAGTCTGTTTTGCTTTATGTAACTGCTGCCCTTCATTCTATGTTGGAAAGACTGTTCGCCCACTTCGTGAGCGTATAAGGGAGCATTTGAATGCCATGAGGAATAAGGATCCTGAAAGAAGTGCTCTAGCAAAGCATGTTATTGAAAAAGGGGTTGATCACTGTTTTGTTTTTTGGTTATCAGTACTCTTAATAAAAATCCACGTTTGGGTGCCCTTAATAACATGTTAGAACAATGTGAAATCACTTGGAATATAAGACTACACGCAGACAAGCCCCTAGGGCTCATTGCAAATGTATTTTTAAAACCTTATTTACAAGCATGACCAATCAGATAGGTTTTAAAATTGCCTTTATGATTTTTTGTATTTTTTATATCTTGCGTTTTTGTGTGTCTTTTTGAATTAATTCCATGGCTTTTATTTTAATGGCTTTGATTTAATTGAAATGTTTTCACAAATTTTTTGTGAATGTTTTTAAATATTTAGCGTAGACTATTAATTATTACTGATGTTCTTCTTCCAGTTGGCTGATTGGATGATGTAATAGATGAGTTGTTACTATTTAATGGTTTTTATGGTGATTTTAAATTGTCTGATGAAGCACCTTTGAATGGGTGCAAATGCTCTTACCAACTAATACAATTTCTACATGTTCCATCTGCCTTGTTTCAGCCTATACACTTTATTTGTGGAATTTTTCTGAAGTTAACCTCCTGTATTCTAGTTTCCACTGTTAAAATATATACATTTAAACAGTTCCAATAGTGCATGCACATTTCTGTTCTTTTCCAGCTGGGCACACTATGAATGCATTTTAAACACAACCATACCTTTTCAGCACACACACATCTGTACAAGCAGTTTGGTATACACATAACATGCAGTTCTGATACATTTGTAACACAAGCATCTTATATAAATCATTTTGATATTCACCAATGACATACAATTATTTTCAAAATTCCAGCTAGCTGTGCTTAGCAGTACTTCCTTTTGTCACACTTCTCCCCCCCCCCCCTCAAAGACTCAAGCTAGTTTTTTAAGTGACCCTTGAGAAATGTTTCTTGAGAGGAATGAGCCTATCTGGTAATACAGTATCCCATTCCCTGTCTTGAGATTCCAGCCTCCTTTGCATTGTTGACCCCATTACAGTACTGCACTGTCCTGTCATATGCCTGCAACCCTAGTTCCACCATAGTAACTTGGGATTTTGCTGGCAGGCTTCCTTTAGCCATAGATCCCACTCAGACTCCTCCTGCCTTCTACCTCAAATACTTAGCACCGGGGACTCCCTATCATGGTAAGGTTTCATCATGTTAACATGATACAGTTTGTGCCCATGCCTCCTGCCTCAGAGTTCTACCATGTAGTTAATATATCTGACCTTCCTTACCACTTTGAAGGGTCCCTCCCAAACTGCATGCAGCTTATTGTGTCTGACAGGAATGAGAACCATAACTAGCTGCCCCACAGCATACTCTCTATCTCGAGCATTCCTAATGTTGGGCTTCTGCCAGATTCTCTTGGGCCAAGCCAGTGAGTTCCCTGAGCCTTGTCCTGAGGTTTAGGACATATGCCACAACAGACTCCTTGTGGGATTCACACTCATCTTCCCACTCATCGCAATTCAAATCTAGAGGTCCCGTCACCCTATGCCCATACAGCAACTCAAAGGGTGAAAAACCTGTGGATTCCTGGGCCATCTCTTTGTAAGCAAACAGATGGGGCAAATATTTGTCCCACTCCCTCTTAGTGGTCTGCAAATGCCCATAGCATGGTCTTAGTTTAGAGTTTAACCTCTCCACAAGTTAGTCTGGGGGTGGGAGTGGTCTTTGGGTGCTTCACCTGTTACAGCGATCCCACAGGCCAGCCAACAAGTCTGAAGTGAAATTGTCATCTCTGTCGGTCAGTATTTCTTTTGGGACACCTACATTGCTGAAAATCTCTAGCAAAGCATTTGGTGCCTTTTCTGCCTCAATGGAGGACAGAACCACTGCCTCAGGGTATCTGATAGTATAATCTACTGCCACTCAGATATACTTCTTCCTTGTGGAATGTGGGGTACTCAAGGCCGCACAACATCCATAGCTACCCCCTGAAATGGCTCCTCAGTCACAGGCAAAAGCATCAAAGGAGCTTTGACCTTGTCTCCTGCATTGCCTACTTTTTGGCACTGCTCCCAGGTCCTGCAAAACCCTGTTACATCCCTGGAAATCCCAGGCCAATAAAAGTTCTGCATAATACTTCTCTTGGTACGCTTTATGCCCTTATGAGCTGCAAAGGGAATGTCATGGGCTATGGCTAGAAGTGCCAGACGGTAGGCTGTGGGCACAACCAACTACTGTATTACCTCACCCTCTAGCCTTCCCTCAGGGGTCCACTCTCTGTACAGTAACCCTTTGGCCCAGTATACAGATTTCCCTTTTCCTTGAGAATCAGGCACCTCCCTGGCTACCTCCCTCAAGCCTTGTAATGTAGGGTCTAAGAGATGAGTCTATCTAAACTCCCTCTTTGTAACCCATCCCAGCTCCCCTTCAGCAGGAAGTTTGGTATCCTCAGACAGTGGTGCCTCACTGTCAGCCTGGGTACTGCTGCTCACCTCTGCCCATGCAGTCACTCTGTCCAAGGGAACATCAGTACCCACCAGCAGCTGTGTCTCACCTTTAGTCTCACTGCTACAGGGTATCTCCCTCTTTGAAGTAACCACCTCACCAGTCCTGGCTTTGTCTGCAATCTGTTTGGATCCCTCCCCAGGCTACCAGACCCACATGCTTGTCTCCAAGCCTGACTGCATGTAACTGCATGCATACAAGGTACTGCATTATCAAAATAATTTCCTATCAGGGCATCTGCAGGGATATCCTCAAACACATTAATAATTCCCAGAAGGCGAAAGGCCGAGGTACCAGAATAAACTGAATGTTAAATACATCTTATGGTGTTCGTGGTTCCTGCGCTGAAGCTATTTTTTTGTGTTTTTCCATGGTGTGGTGATTGCTGAGTGTATATGATGACCAAGCCAAGACCTCCAGCACCCTCTCTGTCCAACCAGTGCTTCATGTCCCTGCCCAAGTAGCTGACACACACACACATACACACACACACACACACACACACACTCACACACACACACACACACACACACACACACCTAGGAAAGGCAGGCACAGGTTTACTAGCTATGCCCTCTTCTGCCCAGACTATATGGTAGTTTCTACTGCTGTTGGTCACTCTTTATGAGCTACTTTAAGGCCCTTAATAAAGGGTGTCCAATCTTACTGTGTAATATTAATATTAATATACATGATAGTCTGACCAAGAGCAAGGCTGTTAGGAGTGGCCTACACAGTGTCACCAAATAAACATGCAAGTACTCTCAAAACCTTAAATATCTCTACACAGATCAACCACAATGAAAGGTTTAAATATATTTATTAATAATAATAATAATAATAATAATAATAATAATAGACAAGACTACTAAATATATATTCACAGTGACATCCATGTTCAAAACCACAGGAAATATTTAAAACAGCATTGCAGGGTAGTCTCAAATAAAGGAAGAAAATATCTAAACTATGCTTCACTATATTCCTGACTGAATCCCATAAAATTATACTGTAACCTAAGAACTTATTAATAGAGCAAGGCAGACGTGCTGAATAGATGTTCTAGTTGTTGTCAGGACCAAGACAGAATGCTCTGTCTCACTAAGAGACTTCTCAAAATAATATCTAAAATATTACTGCTGGGATCGCTTGCAGAATGACATCACTTCTTGTCATCTGACCCTATTTCCCAGACAAAACAACCATTGATGAAGCTGGCAGTGTTTAGCATCTAACTGTAAAAAATATACAGACAAGGGCTTCTACTCAGATCTCTGGCAGATGCTGGAAGTCATAAAGCAATTGCATTCCTTCATTATTTCAAGACTAGTAAATTCACCCTAAAGACAATACAGAAATTTTCCTGGTCCAGACATTGTATCTTGCTGTATTGAAAACTGAAAGATACCATTTTTACGGCCTAGCCATAAAGTAATGTAATTTCAGTTTTTTTTTTTAAGTTAAGCTCCTGTGTGTCAGTTGCATTGTTAAATATATACATTTAAACAGTTCCAATAGTGCAGGTACATTTCTGTTCTCTTCCAGTAGGGCACACTGTCGATCCATTTTAAACACAAAGCATTTTTACGAATACCTTTTCAACACACACACACACACACACACACACACACACACACACACCTGTACAAGCAGTTTGATATACACATGACATACAGTTCTAATACATTTGTAACACATGCATCTTATGTAAACCATTTTGATATTCATCAATGGCATATAATTATTTACAACATTCGGGGTAACTTTGCTAACAGTATCTCCTTTTGTCACAGAAACTTTCTAGACATCCTGCGCAAAAAGGTGGTTGGTCCTCCGAAACATCTTCACAGGAGGAATCTGTGTTCCTAGAAGCCTTCAGGTCTGGCCCATCTATGTTTTGGGTTACCTTTCCCACCCCCAGTAGATGAGCTTGTAGGCCTTATTTCATGCCAGGCTTGGAAGGAGCCAAATACCTTAGAAACTACTCCCCACTGTCCACAAAGAATCCTTGGTACACCCAAAGATAGGCAGTTTTGGAGTAAGGAAATCCCTTTAGATGCCATGGTTGTTGCAAAATGGAGCTAAGTGAACAGAGCTGCACTGTCCATCCTCCAGATATAGAGAGTCTAGGGTGTTGGACAGATATGGAAAGCTCATGTATGCTTCAGCAAACTTTGCCTTGTGGTCACTTAATTTAGCACACTTTACTAGGTTACAGAGGGAATTGATTAAGGAGCTAAGTCTATCCTAGGGTCCATGTTGGCAGAGGAAGAGAAAGCTTATTCCTCACAACTGGCCACCCTACAGTCTACATTGAATGCATCCATGAGGCTAATATCTCATGCAGCTGAAAGTTCCTCACAGGCTGCAGGTTCAGGCATAGCCATCAGGAGACATGCCTTGATGCAGTTATTTGATTTTGTGAAGCCCTTTAAGTCTTCATTTATCAATGCTCCCTTTGATGGATCTTCCCTATTTGGGCCCACCATTAAAGATGCACTTTCCTGTAGTGACCAAAATGTAAAGACCTTACCTGCCATGGGAATCTGTTTTTCTACCCCACAGAGTCTTTTTTCCAGGAATCAATGTGGTGGTAAGATGATGTGGTTTGAGGAGTTTCAAGGATCTTTTCAAGACTCACTTGGGGAATTTTCTACAAGAGTCAGAGGAGAAAATAACAACGGAAGATGCCATATACACACAAAATTAAGGATTCTTAGACACCTTCTCAGATAGACCCTTTCAGCATTCCTGAAAGGTTGCCTGACTTCTCTAGAGGCAGTCGGAGGTACTTGTCTTTTCACCCAGATGCCTGGACAGCCATCACAAGATATATTTGGGTGCAAAAGATCATATCCAGAGGATATTTCATTTCCTTTTTACAAATTCCATCACAAAAAAGAAAATCTCCCCCTCCCCCCGATGTTCCACCCATTCAGCTGGAGTTAGCAACTCTAGAAGTTGAAATGCCAGTATACAAGAGTCATCCAGGAGGTCCCACCAGACTAAAGAGGATCTGGAATTTACTCAAGGTTCTTTTTAGCACCAAAGACAACAATGGACCTGAGACCTATTTTGGATCTCCGTTATCTAAATCAGTTTGTAAAAAAACTCCAAGTTCCAGATGGTCACAGTTCAGTCCATTATACTGAAGGATGACTGGATGTGCTCCATAGATCTTCAAGACATGTACTATAACAGCAAAATGAACATGCACTCTTGAAGATACTTGCTCTTTCAGTTGGAAGCCGGTCATTACCAGTTCAGAGCTCTGCCCTTTGGTCTTACCACAGCCACAAGGTGTTCACCAAGTGCATGGCAGTGGTAGCAGCACATCTAAGACTGCACGGATTCAGATTGTTTCCTTATCTGGATGACTGTGTTCTCACTGCACCAACCAGGCATCTCCTAGAAAAAGCCAGGGATTACTTACTCCATTTGTGTCAGCTCCTGGGGATCACAGTCAGTCTTCCCAAGTCCCATCTTCAACCAGTTCAAGTCTTGGCGTTTATAGGGGCTCACCTAGACATAGTCGGTTTGCTCTTTTACCATAAAGCAGAATTCATACATTGAGATTGCATGTCAGCCAAATTCTGTCTCACCCCTCTCCTCCAGCAAAATGGGTTCTTCAAGCTTTAGGTTCGATGGCTACAGTGATCACCATAATACCTACAGCTCATCTTCATATGCAACTTCTCCAATGGACTCTAGCAGTACACTGGTCAATTTGACAACCTTTAAAACATCCTAAAAACCTATTTTTAAGTCTGCCCAGACACCCTACTCTGGTGGATTCAGTCTGATGAAGTATGTCAAAGATGTCCTTTTATCCTTCCTCTCCCAAAGGCCACAGACCTCCCAGTTGGGGAGTGGGGACATTTCCTGGGACAGACTGTTCAAGGCATGTGGTCCACATAAGAGACCAAATTGCATATAAACAGCGTGGAGATGAGAGCAGTCCTCTTAGCATTGCAGGCCTTTCAGAACTGTCTTCCTGCAAGGAAAATTGCTATTCAAGCAGTCAATATGTCAGTGGTATGGTACATCAGCAAACTAAGGGGGACCAGCTCTTATCCCCTTTGCTGAGGAGCAGTGAGAGTCTGGTAGAGGGTAATCTCCTCAAACCACTATCTTGTAGCAATGCACATACTGGGGAAATCCAATGGTCTAGCCAACAAGCTCAGCAGGACTATCCTGATGCCTCATGAGTGGCCTCTCAACCATACAATGGCTGAAATGATCTTTTGCCTGTGAAGCCAACATTGCTGTGATCGGTTTTCCTCTCCCTTCAACAAGTGGAGCAGGGTCTTTGCCCTAATTCCCCCTCAGGGAGAGTCACTAAGAGGTCCAGTCTCCTGTATGCTTGCCTTCCCCTACCTCTAATCCCCAAATTTCTTCAGAAAGTTCAGAAAGCACTATTTTAAGAGCAAGGTAATCTTCATTGCCCCCCTTTGGCCTCGGCAAGTTTGGTTCCCCTTCCTATGGAGTCAGCTACTATGCCTCCCTTGAACACTGGACCCATTCCAAGTATACTGTCACATCCATAGGGGAGGTTTACTAGCTATATGCCCTCTTCTGGACATTCCATGCCTCAGATTGACTGCATGGTTTCTCCAATTCCAGTGATTGCTAGACAGTTCAGGCTTTCCTCTCCTGTTTGCCAAATCATATTTTCATCTCAGAAGCCTTCTGTGAGGAAAATGTGTTTGTTTAAATGGAGATTTTCTTTTTGGGCACAACAGAGAGTTGGATCTCTTTGCCGCTCCAATTCCTGCTGTTTTAGATTTTCTTGCTTCAATTTTTCAAGATGGTGCTAGTTTCTCTACCATCAAAGTCCATCTAGCAGCCATCTCTAACTACCACATAGGAGATGATGCTTCATCCAAATTATGTAAAGCATTCCTTAAAGGTATCTTTCGGCTTAGACCTCTAATAAATTATCCTACTCGCCCTTGGGATCTTACTATTGTATTACAGAGCTTGGTCCAGTCTCCCTTTGAACCTTTGGCTAAGTCAGATCTTAAATTTCTTTCTTGGAAAACTATTACTACTGCAAGTGAGTTTCTGAACTCCAAGCACTCTCCTCAAAACCCCCTTATTTGATTTTCCATAAAGATAGTTACCTTGTGCACTAACCTCTCCTTTCTACCCAAAGTTGCCCCTGAAACAAACATCAACCAAGTTATCAATTTGCCAGTCGTCTTTGCAAATTTTAACAATAAAGGAGAATACGTACCTCACCTTTTGGATGTATATAAGCAGCTTCATTTTTTTATTTTCATGGAATGAAGGAGTTAAGAAAAACTGACCAACTTTTTGTTTTCTCTACCAGTTATAAATTGGGAAAACAAGGGTCCAAGGTTACCTTAGCCAAGGAGATAACAGAATGCATCTCCTATGTCTATTCTTTAAGAGGTTCATCCTTGCCAAGACCTCCAAAAGCACATTCATGTAGACCTTATGGCTACATCATCTGCTTTCTGGGCCAGAGCTCCCATTGATGTTATTTGTGCAGCTGCCACTTGATCTAATACTCATACAGTTTTTGCTCATTACAAGTTGCACATCATTTCCAGAAACAGGGCTGCATTTTACATTTGGTTCTGTGGTTCTCCAGAACATCCTTCCATGAGGGCCACCCAGGTTTATCACAGCCGGGGACTCTGTCCCATTTGTTGAGGAGTGAATGAAATGACATCACATATAAAAGTTATGTATTGACCATAACTATGCATCTGCCCCCTTCCCCCAATCCATGTCTTTGGGAGCGACCTGATGAAGGTTTTGTTAGATTAGAACCATAGTTCTTGTTTGAGACCCTATTCTGTATCTATACTGTTTTCTTTATTGTAATCTTTATTTTAGATTGGTATATATTAGCAGCAAACTTGATCTGAGGTAATGCAGTGGTTAGGGGCATTATGGATAAAGGGAGGAGCTCTAGAGTGGGATCCAAGAACCTAGAGAAAAGTGGCCAAGTCAGATCAGAGACCCATCTGTTCACTAAGAATGAAAATGGACTACACAGATACATAGTTATGGAAAGTGCATCATTTTTTTTCCAGCTTCAAAATAGTGGAGTAGTGTGGTCAGAACTAGACAGACTGCAGGGTCCTATCTTATGATTTGTGTGGCATGCAACATTATTGATTAATCCAGACAGAAAACCAGCACATATGTAATTCTCTCAGACTAATTCAGGGGCATATTACATCACTGGTGAAATTGTAAGATGCATGTATTAGAAAAATACGCTTTTTCCTGAAATGTCTGCATACAAGTGCCTGTTATCTCTACCATTTACTGTCATCCCCAATTCAAGATCATACATCAGCAAAAAAAGTTTCACATGAGAACACACACTTCATTAATGATAAATACAAAACACGCACAAGACAATTGCACTTAATTGCACATAAGCTGCATAGAGCAGGCGCACAAATGAAAAAAAAAAACTACCAAAGACAGATCCACAACATGAATAAGAATATAATCATGTTAATGACTGCTACATGAAAGTAAAATAGGTTTATGAATGTATTATAAACAGCTTTATTATGTGTTTGAGATACGGATGTGAATTCGAAGGAATTCCCCTTGAGAGTAAATCCACCGTAAAACACATCTCCCAGGCATTCCCTCCTACAAGGAAAACTGGATAAGTCTCAGAACAAAAAATGTACCAGTCACCCTAAGAGGCTGAATACCTTCCAGCATAAAACTGTTTAATTCATGTTTTATATATTTATTGTGATTTTATTTTATTTTTGTTTACTGGGCTTGTCCAACTGGGTTTAGTTAAAAAAAAAAAATTTTCAGTGGAGACGAGAGGAGAAAAGCTGCTACATATTGCAAACATTTGTAAACAGGCAATGTTAAGTTGTCAATCTCGCCTTCATTCTTGCTTGATGGGTTCGGAGCCGATCCTCGGCTCCACTGCACTTGCTTTAGCTCGAGAACTCCTTTTACCAGCTCGAGGCAGCCCCATATCCCATGATGCAAGGCAGTAAGTACCCAGATCTCGTTTGCCGCTTCGCTTGGGAGGTCTTCTTTTTACCAGCTCCTGGTAAGTTGTTTCACTTTGTGATTTTCAAGCCCCTTTTTAGTCAAAAACTAATTTTTTTATAGTTTAAATTTAATTTCTATCCCTTCCTGACAGAAATTCCCTGTCTTTGAATTTGTTCTTAGTTATCCCTATCCCATCCCCCCCCTGTTAGGGTGTGTGTGTTGGTGTTTTTTATAGAATACCTTTTGGTATTTTGTGTAATTTAATTTTATTTGACTGGTGTGTGTGTGTTTTGTGTGTCGGCACCATGTCAAAGGAGAGGGTTTCAGGTTTTAAGAAGTGTGACTCGTGCTGTCAGAAAATGTCTCTGACAGACGGTCACACTTCTTGCCTGTATTGTCTGGGCCCTCTTCACCTGCAGGACTCCTGTGCTATTTGTCACTCCTTCAGCCAGAGAGTCCTGCAGGAGAGACATAACAAACTGGTTCTTAGGGGCCTTCTTAAGCCGGAGGGCTCTCCGCCTAAGTCGGCTCCACGAAACCAGCAAGAGTTTCCAAGGCCCAGGCTTCTGTTTCTAAGCCTGCGGCCTCGGCTCCGACTTCGCAGAGTCGAGATCGGCTCCGGCTGGAGCCGATTCTGGCTTGACTAAGCCTTCGGCACCGATGGCTATCGGTGCCGAAACTGTATTGTCCACTTCGATGTCGGCTCCGATCGGCTCCGACACCCATGTGGCACAGGCATCGGTGTCGGCTCCGATCGGCTCCGACACCGTTACTTTGGTGGCTGTATCGGCTCCGGCTGGAGCCGATACATCGAGGCGTTCTGTCGGCTCCGAGAAATCGGCTCCGACAGGATCCGTAGTGTCGGCTCCGATGGCTCATTCCAGGAAGAGGTCGAGGTCTCCTTCCTTGGAGCCGATACTTCGGGCCCCGGCTTCACCTCTTCTGTCGGAACGGAGCCATCGGAGCCGATCTTCAAGGTCATCCAGGTTGTCTGACCATGACCTAGAGAGAGTGGTCAGCAGATTGCTCAAGTCACAGGTACTGGCCCAAATGCTTCACAGTCCGTCTCAGCAGACGACTGTTGGTCCACACCCCGTTACAGTTCCTCCTTCAACTCTACCCCAGAGCTTGGAGTTGGAGTCTTCGGGCATAGTTACTGCTACGGCTGGAGGACGGATACCCCCTTCTGTTCCTTCAGCCTCTACTCTTATCTCCTCTTCCTTAGAGGGATTCGGTGGTCGGGCTTCCGTGGTCTCCTCCGAGGGGGTGAGTGGCATCGGACCCTTGTCCGAGCCCGCTCTTCCCCTTGGAGCCTCGGCCTTGGTGAGCTCGGCTCCGACATCTGCCTCGGATGCTTCCCTTTCGGTGGTCCCTGGAGTTCCTAGCTCTTCGGAGCGGATTCTCTCGGACCTGCCTGGGAGGGAGCATTAGAGGTGATGAAGAGTGTACTGGCCACTGGTATCAGTCAGCAGTCTCTTCCCGTAGCTCCTCCCTCTATTGTATCTGTTGACATCTCTGCCACTTCTCTTGCTACAGGACCCAGAGATCCTCCGCCTCAGGTTTCCCCATTGGGAATTTCCCCCTCTTCCGAGGATTCTCCTGATGTTTGGAGATCCTCCTAGGAAGAGGACTTGTAAGAGGAAGCATGTAGACTCCCCGAGTCTGTCACTGGATACTGACTTTGATGAGTCAGAGGGATCCCTAGATCCCCTCTGAGGATGTCTCCTTCTCAGACATCCTAGAACTTCTGAAACAGAGGGGAAACTGGCCCACCAACAATCCCTCTGAGGATGAGTCAGTATACCTAGAGGCGTTCGGATCTCGGCCCTCCACCTCCTGGGTGTCTCCGCCTTCGACCCCTTATGCAGGTTATTGCACGAAAGGCGTGGACAGCTCCGGACTCTGTAGAGCCAGTCCCTAGGAGGCCTTCTAAATTTATCACTGCCCCTAGTGACAAACAATTCCTTACCAAGGGTCTCCCCGCTGATGCCATGGTGGTGGCTGCGGCCACCAAAAGGAACTTGCAGATCCTTCGTGCCCGTCCATCCTCCTAATAAGGACTCTAGGACCATGGATAGGTGGCAAGCGGATGTTTTCCTCAGCGACCTTTGCTATCGTTCGCTGAATTATCTTTGTCACTTCACCAGACTCCAGAGATATCCTGAAGGAGCTGGGAGAAGTAGTTCAGGATCCTACAGCTGCAGGGGCTCAAGAAAAGATTGCTTCGCAGCTAGGAACCCTCAATTCCATTGCTAACTCCTCCATGCGGCTAATATCTTATGCTGCGGATGGAGCGAGTAGAGCCAAGAGGCACAGGTGTGGCTCTTAGGCGCCAAGCCTGGATGCGGCTATGTGATTTTGGATCCCTTTAAGGTGTCCTTCACAAATTCTCCCTTTGATGGGTCAGCTTTGTTTGGCCCTCAGGTGAAGGAGACCTTGACCAGGTGTGAGCAGGACGGCAAGACTCTTTCTGCTGTTGGAGTCCGGTTTCCACCCCTTCTAGGCCTTATCCCAAAGGACAGAAGGGTGGTAAGATGTGGTTCCGTAAATCCCAAGGAGTCACGCCGGATTCACGTGGTCAGTTTACCCCTAGAGGCAGAGGGGGTAACAACAACAGACGCCGCTCTAGAGGCAGAGGGGTCGAAAACCAGGGAAACAGGGAGCCTCTCTCTGATAAGCCCTTTCAGCATCCCTGAGGTGTTGCCCGGCTGTCCCTCCTTGGAGGCAGTCGGGAAGATTATCACTGTACCCAGAAGCCTGGCATTCCCTCACTCAAGACAGATGGGTACAGTCGATCATATCCAAGGGTTACATAATTCCTTCGAGGAAAGTCCCTTCCCTCAAGTTCCCTTCCAGGCGTACCACCGGTCTAAGGGACATTGCAGAGTTAGAAATCGCAAAACTACTGCAAAAGAGCCATTCAGCCAGTTACAATAGACCATTCAGAGCCGGAATCTACTCAATGTTCTTTTTGGTCCCCAAAAGGCGGAGACTGGAGACCGATATTGGATCTCAGCAGACTCAACAAGTCTGTCAGGAAGACAAGATTCGAATGGTCACTCTTCAGTCAATTCTGCCCTTCTTACAGAAGGACAACTGGATGTGCTCAATAGATCTTCAGGATGCGTACTATCACATCAAAATTCACAGACGCTCCAGGAGATTTCTCCGCTTCGGCTGGGGTCCAGTCATTTCCAGTTCAGAGCCCTGCCCTTTGGTCTCACTACAGCCCCCAGAGTGTTCACCAAATGCATGGCAGTGGTCACGGCTCACCTGAGACGTCAAGGATTCCAGGTGTTTCCGTATCTCGACGACTGGCTCCTGTCAGCCACCACCAGGCATCAGCTTATACAAGCCAGGGATTACACAATAGACCTTTGTTCTCATTTGGGCATCTCAGTCAACTTGAAAAGTCATCCTTATCGCCCTGCCAGTCTATTACCTTCATAGGCGCAAACTTAAACACTGTTCGGATGTCAGCTACCCTTACAGAACAAAGAGTTTCAGACATTCAGACTCATGTCAGGATCATTCTGGCCAGCAAGAAAGTACAGGCCAGAATGGTTCTAAAGGTATTAGGTCTCATGGCTGCGGCCATTACTCTTCTTCCCTGGCTCGATTCTACATGCCTCCTTCAGTGGATGCTGTTCACACAGTGGTCATACCAGCAACTCCCAATGCGTCACCAGATTCTGGTGACACAAACATGCAAAGAACATCTTGCTTGGTGGATCACATCGTCTCAGGTTCACCAAGGCAGGTGCTTTGTACCTCCGTCCCGATAGCCACTGTCACCACGGATGCCTCCCTGATCGGGTGGGGGTCATTATCAGGGCAGGATGGTTCATGGGACGTGGCAACCGCTCGAGTACCATCTGCACATAAATGTCCTGGAGATGAGAGCAGTGCTTTTAACGTTGCAAGCCCTCAACGACTTTCTTCCCGTAGGGACAATTGCAGTCCACACAGACAACATGTCTGTAGTGTGGTATATCAACAAACAGGGCGGAACCAAGTCCTACCCCTTGTGTCGAAGCTCAGACTTTGGCAATGGGCGATCTCCTCTCATCGGTTTCTGGTAGCAACGCATATCCCTGGGAAAACCAACATTATAGCGGACAGATTGAGCAGAGCTATTCTCATGCCTCACGAGTGGTCTCTCAAACAATCCGTAGCGGAAGAGATTTTTCTGGAATGGGGTCGTCCATGTTGCGATCTTTTTGCTACTCCCCAAAACAGCAAATGTCCAGACTTCTTCAGCCTCTTCCCTCTATCAGGCCATCCCCCCAGAGATGCTCTGACCCAGGATTGGCCCCAGGGACTTCTTTATGCCTTCGCTCCATTTCCTCTGATCCCTCAGGTGATCCAGAAAGCTACCGTTTGAGAGCCAAATTGATTCTCATTGCCCCTTACTGGCCTCGACAAGTTTGGTTCCCGTTCCTCCATCATCACCTTTTGGTGCAGCCGTGGCATCTGGACCCAGTGCCAGATCTACTGATTCACCAATCCGGTCAGCTGCACCGGTCAATCCCTTCTCTCAACCTCACAGCATGGTTGCTCCACTTCCTTCCTTAGCCAGGCTTCCTTTGATCTCTAACCCAGTTAGAGATATCATTGTAACTTCACTAAAATCCTCTACCAGGAGGATTTACACAAGCAAATGGAAGCGTTTCTCTTATTGGGCTAAGGCCCAAAATATTGATCCTTTTACTGCCCCTGTTCAGGCAGTTCTGGACTTCTTAGCAGAGATTTTTCATGCAGGCTCCTCTTCTTCCACAGTCAGAGTTCAGTTGGCTGCTATTTCTAATTTTCATGTCGGAATAGCAGATCATAATATTATGTCCCATAGGCTCTGCAGGGCCTTTTGAAAGGAATTTTCCTACTAAAGCCTCCAATCAGGAATCCTCCTCCTCAGTGGGATCTAAATTTAGTGCTGACATCCTTGATTCTTCCCCTTCGAGCCAGCTGTTTCTTGTTCCCTAAAATATCTTTCTTGGAAAACGTTATTTCTAGTGGCTATTACATCTGCCAGGAGGGTGTCTGAACTTCATGCTCTTCGGTTCGACCCCTATTTGATTTTTCACAAAGACAGAGTATCTTTGAGAACTAATCCATCCTTTTTACCTAAGGTCGCTTGAAAAACAATCTGAATCAATCCATTGATCTCCTGTATTTTTTCCTAACTATTCAGATAGAGCTGAACAAAAGCTACATTATCTTGTCGTCCACCGTCAGCTTAGATATTATTTGGACAGAACAAAAAAATTTAGAAAATCTGATCAACTTTTTGTTTCCTATGCGGATAATAAAAAAGGCCTTCCTGTTTCTAAAGTGACTTTGTCCAGATGGCTTTCTTCGGTCATCACTGAAATTTATACGATCAGGGGAAAACAGCTGTGCTCAAAACCTAAAGCACATTCAACTAGGAGTTTAGCTACTTCTACAGCCTTTCAAGCTAGACTGCCTTTGGACACTATTTGTGCAGCGCCACTTGGGCCACTCCTCACACTTTTGTTTCCCATTACAAATTGGACTTGGCCTCCAGGGACAGAGCCAGTTTTGGCTCTACAGTCCTCAAGAGTTTGTTCCATTGAGCCACCCAGGATAGAGGTGCTAGGACGGTCCCATCAAGCAAGAATGAAGGCGAGATTGACAACTTAACATTAAGAAGTTATGTACCTACCATAACGTTCCATGTTAGTTGTCTTCTCTGCGCCTTCTTTCTTGCGACCTCCCTCCTTCCCCTGGCCTGGACAGACCTTGTATAAGAAACTATTATGCTAAAGACCATTTAGACCTGGTCCTTTTTCCATCTGTAAGTTTCTTCTTCCTTTGGGAAGTATTTTATGCTTGGTGTTATTGCCCTTTGTCAACAAACGAGATCTGGGTACTTACTGCCTTGCATCATGGGATATGGGGCTGCCTCGAGCTGGTAAAAGGAGTTCTCGAGCTAAAGCAAGTGCCGAGTCGGAGCCGAGGATCGGCTCCGAACCCATCAAGCAAGAAAGAAGGTGAGAGAAGACAACTAACATGGAACGTTATGGTAGGTACATAACTTCTTATTCAGTAATGTACATTAACTAGCATGCAGTAATATATGTGAACATTTACGTTTGATAATTAGTTTACATTCATATGAAATAAAAGTAACTATTATCCTCTGTTCTGGGTCACCTTTAAACAGGGCACACTGAAGAAGGAAAAAGCAAAGACAGAGGAAATAATGTAAAGCAGTATGCAGATGTTCTTCGTGTTTCACTGTTGCAGTCATTACATTTGGGTTATATGCTTGCAGTAGCCCTCAGTCGAACTGATTAACAAAGTCTTGGGTTCTGCGTCGGTTGCCGTCCCTTCTTCCATGACGTCAGGTCGTCAAGTATAAAACATGCAGCCAATGCCATTACATCAGTCTTTGTTGCCGTGCGGTGCCCGAAGCAGAAGTAGTTAGCAAGTGCCGGTCGGCCGACTCCTGAAATTTTCATTTTCGAGTTTCAGAACCAAAGTCTTCAACTGCAGCTAAGTACCCCATTGGGGAAACTTTTTCTTGCTCCTTACCGATGTCAGTAAAAGTTAATAATTGCATTACTTGTGGAAAGCAAATACTTCATAAAGATTTTAATTCGTACTGTATTCCTTGCCTAGGCCCTGACCACGACGTACCTTGCTGTCGGTTTTGTGCTTTAATTAATCAGCACACTATCCATCAGTATATTTCCACCTCTAAATATTTAGGTTCTCTGTTTAATTATCCAGAAATGTCATCAGTTAGCCATCCGACTACCAGGATTCTGAAAAAACACAAAGATAAAGTCAGAGACAGGCCTCCGAGGTCCAAAGCTGCCAACAGCACTTCTCCTAAGTCAGACGCCAGTTCGCCAGTACTCAGTGAGACGCTTTTGCAGCCCCTGATACCCACTACTTCTGACTTGCAGGCCTCTACTGAGATCCATTCGGAGTCCGGTATGCCACGAGATGCTTCAACTGTGGAACCTGCGGATGTCTCTAACTTGGATGGGTCCGGAGCCGCTGTGCAGGCACCAGCTTTTGAGGATGTATTCAGGCCTATGGACTTGCATATTAAACTGACGCCTCCTTCTTCATTTAGGCCAAAATCTTGAACCATGCCTAAGAAACCGACGCTCAGGCCTCTATGCCTAAAAAACAAATGATAAGAATGGCTGAAGATCTTATAACTCTAATCAGGGGAAGCCAACCTCCCCCCTCTAGGAAACCTAAGACTGAAGTTGTTTATGAATCTTCTGACCAGGATTCTGATTCTCCTGATGATCTGGATTTGCCCTTATGTACTTGTGAGGATTCTGATGCAGTGGACTCTGTTCCCTCTGCTTCCCCTCCATAGGATTTTTCTTTTGGTGAGACTTTACATACTCTAAGGGAGCATTTCCACTGGGAAAGCCAGAATTTTTCTGATTCAAAAAAGAGGTTTAGGGATTTCTTACTCTTGCCTCAGCATAGGCCTTTAGCTATACCTATACCTCCTGTACTAGACATTGTTGATGATGCCTTTTCAGAATCTAGTTCGGCTGCTGATTCTTTGCCTCCTGCTCCCAGAAAACCTGACAGATATTACAGGGTTCCTGATTCACACAAGTTCCTTTTTTAAAAATCCTGTTGCGGATCCAGAGACTATTTCACAGGGACCCAAGGGCATTAAGGCTTCTACTGCTAAAAATCCTACCCCCTCTGATAGAGACTCCAGGGCGCTGGATAGATGGGATAAAACCACTTTTGCAACCTTGACCATTAGGGCTTTAAACTGATAGTTTCATATGTTGAAGTATCAACAACATGTTATTGGATTGCTTAAACAGAAAATGATGTTGATTCCTGACTGTGCTGAAAATAAAGAATTACAGGATTTAATGCATTCTGCTGAACAGGTTGGAAAACATACTTTGCAATGTGGATTTGATTTCTTAGAGGCCTCTTGCAGGGCTGCTGTTACTGGGTCTGTGCTTAGAAGGCATGCTTGGCTTAAGGAGCAATCTTTGACTGATCATGTTAAAGCTAAATTATTGGATGCGCCCTTAAATCGGGACCACCTGTTTGGCAGCAAGGCTGAGAAGTTCTTAAAAAGATGGAAGATAAAGCTAAATCTATGCAAACTGTTAAAGATTTCTTACAAGTTCAGCCTCCTAGATTTAGTAGGCACTGGCCCTCTAAAAATTCGTCCTTTCCAGCCCCTTCCAGGTTTTCTCAAGCCAAACCCAGACATAGGAGAAACCCCAGTTTTCAGTCCCAAGGGACACACAAGACTAAGCAGTGAGGGGGTTTCCGCATCCAAATCTGGGAGTAGTAAGACTCCGCCCTATGGAAAACTGTCACAGTGACTTGCTTTTAAAACTTCCAAGCACTTCCCAACTGAATGCTCCTTTTGGTGGAAAGATTGGTCTGCAGGCCAAAAACTGGGAACTTATTACCCAGGACAAATGGGTTTTAAATATAGTGTCCCAAGGATACAGATTTCACTTCCACAGGTTACCAACACCAAGCGGGTGGCCAGATCTACCCCCAAATCAGTGGGCCGAGGCCCAAAATCAAGTACTGTCTCTCTTAAACATGGGGGCTATTCATTTGGTACCAGAAGAGGAAAAGGGACAAGGTCTCTATTCAAGACTTTTCCTGGTACCCAGAAAAGGCAATACATGGTGTCCTATCTTGGACCTTTCTACTCTAAAGACCTTTCTGGTGATTCCAAAATTCAAGATGCAGACTCTTCACCAGCTGCTTCCTATGCCAGGCAAAGATGCATGGTTGGCAACACTAGACTTAAAAGAAGCATTACCTGCACATCCCTATCAGGGAGTCTTGCAGAAGATACCTATGCTTCAAAGCAGACTGCATTCACTTTCAGTTCTCTGCACTGCCCTTTGGCTTATCTACTGCACCCAGGGTATTCACAAAGTGCCTAGCTCCATTCATTGCATTATGCAGGCAAATAAATATTCAAATATACCCATACCTGGACTGTTGTCTAATTCAGGCAGAAAGCCAGGACATTCTTTCGAACCATCTGGCCTTTGTTTAAAGGGTATGGGGTTCACCATAAATGAAAAGAAATCACACCTGGTATCCTGTCAACAAATTATATTCAGGGGAGCAAGCTTGAATACAACTTCCCAGATAGCTTTCCTCACGCCAGAGAAACTGATTCATTTGACAACCTACTTCAAACAAGTGGCCACAAAAACCCAGCTATCTGCAAGGCAAATACTGCAAACCTTGGGGTTTATGGCCTCCTGCATTCTTCTAATTCCATATGCAAGGCTGCATATGAGGAAACTACAATGGTATCTCAAAAGCCTATGGTGTCAACATTCACAGGATCTAGAAGCAAGGATTCCTATCATACCTTGCCTATGCCTAGAGTTCCTTCGGTGGGCAGAGGCCTGCCACCAAAACAGGTGACTACCATTCACATTACCCCCTGCCACCCAAATCTTAACAACAGACGCATCAGACTATCCATGGGGGGGCTCACCTGGCAGGGAAGTGCATTCAGGGCAAATGGAACCCAAGTCAGATGCACCTGCACATAAATCAAAAGGAAATGTTAGCTGTACAGCATGCTCTGACAGCCTTCAAGGACCACATTCTTCCAGGACAACTATTGCTAAAGATGGACAACACCACTGTCATGTGGTACATAAACAAGCAGGGGGGTACACATTCTTACCCCCTCTGCAGACTAGCCACGGCATTGTGGAACACAGTGTTGAGCTACCAAGTTAATCTACAAGCTCAGTTCCTGCCAGGAAAACTAAGTACACTGGCAGACGGACTAAGCAAAAACCTCATGGACCCATACGAGTGGAAACTGGAACCAAGGATTTTCAACATGTTGACAAACAAATGGGGGAGCCCAGATATAGACCTGTTTGCGTCCCCCCATCAACTGGACAAATTTTGCAGAAGTATTCCCCACAAGCTAGCTTGGAAAGTGGATGCTCTATCCTTCAGCTGGAAAAAACTGTTTATGCCTTTCCTCCTCTGCCTCTGCTCTCCAAGGTACTACTAAAGATCAAACAGGACAAGCCAAGGATGATTTTAATTGCACCAGACTGGCCTCGCCAACACTGGTACCCACTCTTGCGCAGTGTGTGATGCTTGGCTCCATGGCACCTGCCTCACACTCCTTCCCTGTTGTCTCAGCAGGAGAAACAGATTCTGCACCCTTAGCTGCAAACCCTGAACCTAGCAGCCTGGCTAATTACCTAATCTCTCCTTTACCATCCCTCAGTAAATCAGTGATGGATATCATTGTAGAGGCAAGGAGGCCTAGTACTAGAAAATATGTTGCAAAATGGAAAAGATTTTGTGCCTGGAACCAATCTCAAGGAATGAATGCAGCAGTGCCCAATTTACCTCAGATTCTACAATACTTGACTGAGGGCTTGTCCTTTTCCTCCATCAGAATTCATGTCTCAGCCATTTCAGTTCATTATAGCACAGGGCCTCCCTGTCTTCTCTCACCCACTGCTCAAGCAATTCCTCAGAGGGGCCAATTTTTTAAGGCCACCCAAGAGAGCTCCAACTACAGCCTGGGATCTTAACTTTATCTTGGAGAAACTCACTCTTCCTCCTTTTGAGCCAGCTGCTACTGCAGATTTAAAATTTATTTCCTGGAAAACCGCTTTCCTTTTAGCAATCACTTCTGCAAGAAGGGTATCTGAATTACAGGCCCTTATGGCAGTGGAACCTTTCATCATCTTTCATGCAGACAGGGTGTCCCTCAGAACCAATCCCTCCTTCATGCCCAAGGTGGTATCCAGAATCTGTCCATTCATTTGCCTACCTTCTTTCCTAACCCACAGAACAAAGAGGAACAGATACTGCACTCTTTAGATGTGCACAGACAGCTTAGATTCTACTTGGACAGGACTAAACCTCAAAGGAAATCTGAACAGCTGCTTGTGGCATTTGCTGCAGGGATAGAGGGGAAAGCTGTTTGAAAGCAAACCATTTCAAAATGGATAGGCCACTGCATTCATTCCTGCTAATAAGCACCATGGAAAACCTATCCCACAGGGCATCAGACCCCATTCAACCAGGGCTGCATCTACCTCTACAGCCTTTCTCAGGGGCATCCCTACTAGGGACATCCTAGAAGCTGCTACCTGGAGTTCTGTACATACTTTCATCAAGCATTATAATTTGCCAATTTTCTCTAAATCCAGAGCTGGTTTTGCCACTGCAGTCTTGCAGGGCCTTATAGCTGGTCCTAATTCTATTTAAATTCCTTCTCCAAACCTTAGCTTTGGGAATCTACCCAAATGTAATGACTGCAGCAGTGGAACACAAAGAACACAAAGAACATAGTACAGTTGTGTACACTTACCATAGATGTAGATGTTAAAGTGTATTCACTGTTGCAGTCCTGGTTACCCTCCCTCCAGCCCCCTTTCTTCTTTTGGCTATACCTCTACCTTCACATACTATGCTCAAAAAGCTTTTTGGTGTATTTGCTTTTTTGTTGGAGGTATATCCTTGTATGTATAGATTTAATTGCTTCCCATTAGGGGGGCACCTGACATCTGGGGCAAGAAAAACTGATGTAATGGCGTCCGTTGCATGTTTTATACCCCTGATGACCTGACGTCATGGAAGAAGGGACGGCAACCGACGCAGGACCCAAGACTTTGTTAATCAAATCGACTGAGGGCTACTGCAAGCAGATAACCCAAATGTAATGACTGCAACAGTGAGTACACTTGAACATCTACAACTGTACTTTCCCAGATGCACCCTATCGCAAATGCCACACTGTCTAAGCCCTGCACATACATTTGTGGGCCTAAGAGCTATCCCCAAGATGTCTATATTGTTACTCAGAAAAGGACTGACAGTGCATCAAATAGGTCTCCGAAATATAGAGCAGTGATTAGAGTGAAGGAAGATAACAGGAATCAGGATGGCAAATGCCCTGACCATACTTTAGTTGTGAGCAGTAACACAGTTAATATGAAGTGTGCTTCCATATGCATATTACACTACAAGTTTGATAAGCTATAAATCAACAAGAGTACATCAGAATAAAAATAGCAAAAACTGGTGTACACAATTCTGATTCATTAACCAATTCACCAAATATAACCTGGTCTCAAGAACAAGCATGGAATATGCATGGTTGCCATAGGTATAGGCTTCCAACATCTGCACCCAAACACAAAGTATACACTGACCACTTATTGACCTGTTTGGTCTAGTACTTCAGGAACCTTTCTGAGTAGCCTTTCTGTGAACCTCAGTTCCTTCCAGTTCCTGTTACCCACAGTAACTGTCTTAAGAAAAATATTACACGCACTCAATTCTCAGGGATGGTTGGCTCGGTAGATTTGCCACTACTGTACATATTGGGCTGCAGAATGGATAAACCAGTTGCCTTGCCACTCTTAATCAGTAGTCAATACAAATTATAAAAAATACCGCATCGGTAGTGGGTGTGGAAAGTGATGTGTCCTGCAGAGGGATGCCATAAGTTAATAACTTAGGGTGCTAAATGCTACCCTCGCCTCAGGTAAGAAACAGTACATAAATAAAAGTCATGCAGTTTTAAAAATTAATAAATATAACTTCTCAATGCAAATACAAACAAACTATGCAGAGGTAAATACAATTATGCAAAGAAAAGAACAATAATTGCACAGATAGAATGCTTAAAATGCAAACAATCAAACATTTCCTGAGAAGAAGGTGCACTTTGTCACAGTTATTGCAAAATGAAATTTCAGGTTTGATGCATATGCCTTCTCTGTATTATATACATGAACAGGTACAACTGTCATTAAGACATTTTGTAAAAGCAGTTTCAGGCAGTACAATCTTCTGTTGAAGACTTCACAAAGCTGTCTCAATTTTCCCTGTTCATCATAAATGATTTGATTTTCTAGTAGATCACTTAGGATTACAGTCTGTAAGAAAGGCCAGACAGAGTTTCATACTTTTTGTTATGAAAATGCATGCAGATGCAAAACTTTATCAACTTTTTAAGTGAATTAGCGTAATAGTTAAAAATTGTCCCTGATGTTTCAGCCTTTGCTCCACCCTCAGTTATTTTTGGCTTTATCTAGAATTCTTGAGCAAAGAAATTGAGAGGTGTGCATAAGTACACATTTACAGACTTGGTACAGTCTGCGTAAGAATGAAGAAATATACAGATATCACATTTTAAATTATTTTTCTCTGCAATGGCACCACAGTGCTTATGATAACTTAAATTCAGAATGGAGCTAAATGCAGGTTAAAAATACTAATAGTGGATATCTCACCTCTCAACATCTGAGCATTAAAAATGGTAGGGTGTACCAATAAGAGGGACACTTCATTTTTCAGAACAAAAGATTACAGAGTATATATAATTAATGATGAATATTTCTATTAGCTTAGCTCATGTATTTCATAATTTATATACCCTTCCACAGGTCCACCTTTACGAAGAAAGTCAACAAATCAAAGAGGACCAAGGGTCCATCTGAGGGTCAAAAATCATAGCACTATATACAAGTCATAACATTTGAGATGTTTGTTGGGTACTTTGTAGTGTTAATGTAAAGAATAAGGGGTGACTGTTGTTGG